>NW_010196421.1:32786-51639 GCF_000695765.1 Mesitornis unicolor
TCCACAGAGGCTGTAAAATGAGGAGAAACCTTGGTCCACATGTCTAAAAATCTAATCATTAATGTTTCTGTAGTATTTACACAAGAAAGGTTAAAAGTTCTTTCTGTAATACAATTTTTAATGCTTTGATGTTTCTGAAGAAAGTGTGCAAATGTATCTCATTGTGAACTGCCTTTCCATTCCTGCATAAATGCAGAAGTAGATTCTGTTAAAAAGCCAACTACTCAAGTCTTTTTTATTACTTCATACTGTGCAGCAGACAGTTCACATTAGCTAACCACAACCCTGTCCTTTTGAAATCAATATCGCAAATCTGCGTAAAAACAGAACCTGCAAAGACTACTCCAATTAATTAGATCATATTGCTCATTCCAGTAACTGCAGCATCATGGAGCATCCCTACAAAGGACCTAAGATTTGAAAAGGGACCAAAGATGTAAGACAGCTCTAGATTTGCGAAGGAAGAAGTGTCTCTGTCAACACTGGGATCACACAAGCGTCGGATGTGAAAGGCGCAGTCCTTTTGCATCCTTTTGGCTTCAGGAAGCGGCAGAACGATTAGTTTTTCCTAGTCTGCAACTGGAATGGGAGTGGGAGTCCGGACAGGACAAGACTCTCAGAGTCACACAATGTGGCTTTTTCGTAATATATTTGGCAAACTCGAATGTTCTGTGGGATGAATCTAAGATTTGTGTCTTTAATGGCATCTGATGGCAGCAGCTGAATATCTAATCATTTTGTAACTAACTTCAAAGATAATGGCTTTCTCTTCCTGCAAACATTTATCTGAGGGCGATAATGTAAAATCCAAAAGTTAATGCTTGGCACGGACGATGAGGCAGTAAGTCCTTGACTTCTAATATTTTTCCTTTTTCCTTTCATTTTTACATCTATATTTATATGTATTTCTGACGACTTTTTGAATCTGCCATTCTGTCGGCTTCACTTCGTTAAAACTGTGTCGGTCTGCCTAGGTCTTAGCCAGAGTTAAAAGGAGTTTCTTTTATTTTAAATTCAGCAAGTGTCAGAGTATATCTGATTTAAAGGTCCCTTCCAAATTAACAGGCTGAAATATGCAGAATACTTAGTCCAAAACCACTTTATCACTCAAACTGCTGATTCCGCCTTAAAACCAGACACTCCTGCCAAAACCTGAGCCATTGCAGCAAAAGCAGCATTTCATACCACTGCCTGGATCGAATAATATCAGCACTGATTCGTGGCTGGGATTATTATATCTTCATCCAGTGCTTCATGCGGAAAGCCAGAGCTGTCTTCATCCCACCAATGGCCGCTAAGACATCGCGTGAGTGGTGCAGCCTAAGGGAATGCATGGCTGTGATTCATCTCTGAGATACTTCAGGCCATCCCTCCCCAGCAGATCACATCCCCAACGTCCTCATAGAGGGGCTGTGGGTGCCAGCGGGAGGCGATGGGATGCCTTTGCTCTTGCACATGGGGCATGAGGCTTTGTCTGTTCAGACCAAGAACGGTCTATTCACCAGCAGCTTCTGAAGGAAGGCGGAAGTTTCCGGTGACATTTTAATTCTCTTTTATGTGGAATTATTTTTAGGCGGTGCTGCTGCCAGTCACGTCAAATGCTTTGTGTCTTCTGAGTTCTTGCTGAACTGCATAATAAGCGTTTCAGCTCCCTGGCGCATAATGGCAGTGTTATTTGCTGAAAGTCTTACTATTTCAAGTGGCCTCTTATCTTAAGATCAATTCATTAGTTCTGGCCTCTGAAGATTAAGACGAAACAATTGCAGTTGCTAAAAAAAATTAAATTAAAATTTTTTTCAGTGATATTTATTTTCTCTGATACTGGGTTCTGAAAGTCTATTTTAAGACTGACAAAATGATCCATATTTCAAGGCTGTAATCTGGCTTCTGACATCCATAGCTGAGCTATTAAGCTGGGTGAGAGAACCAGACTATTGTTGAGGGCAATTTAGTACCTTTTCCATTATTTGGCTTATATTTTTAGTCTAGGAAAGCCAACCACAATGACAGCTGCAAGGAGAGGTCACTTACATTCCTGTTAGCCCTGTTGTACACTGCTACCTCCCACAGTCGCTAGTCGAAGGGCTACTCCTGACACACAGTGGGTGGCTTAGAGCCCAGTTCATGTCCCAAAACCCACCTGTGAAGTACGACTGTGGCTCCATCACTGTTGGCAGCCAAGCTTGCTGGGGGGTAGAACTCAGGTGCACGGACATGAGCCATCAAATGGACACATTCCTTCTATGAGAGCAGAGTAAGACCATGTTGGGTGATTGGACTATGGTGTAGAAGCTGAGCAGCCAGAATTTGCCTGGTTTTATCTGTCTGTCTGTCTATGTCGTTGTATAGATATTTGTATATATTTTTATATACTTTTATAAGCCTAAAAATTAGATTTCTGAGAAGATTTAAACAGTTCACTGTTGCTGGAAGTTGCAACAACCCAGAGTTTTCTCATCTGCCCAGAGTGCAGGGAGCACTGCTCAGCACCAGACCCAGCAGTCCTTCCTCATCTTTCTGCAGAGTATCCTGTCAGCAAATACAATTCCGTAGTCATTTAACTGGTTTACATAGAAGTCAAGATTTCAAAAAGTATAGACATCAATAGTTTTTTTCCCATGCAACTATCAGTTAACCACCCTGCTTTTGCTTTATCCTGACAGTACTCCTGTCTGCACTTTACTGGCACTGGGGCAGCTGCTCTCCAGAAAGGTTCGTTCATTAGCTCTCTGATAGCCTCCAATTAGGACCACTGCCAGGGTTGTTCAAGGCATCGTCGTCTGGACTGGCTCTACAAACAGCAGCCTGCAAAATGTGTGATATGGGAAAAAAAGGATGTATATTACTTTATAATGGCCCTGATTTGGGAATGTTTCCTGCTTCCTTGACAATAATAACATTTTGGACTAGTCATGCCCTGACATCAGAGGCTTATATTCAAAACAGTTATTTTTTCACAAATAAGCACACACAGATTATTCAAGAATCCATTCACTTACTTGACTTTAACCAAGTAATTATATGTTAATCAGAAATGGCTCAGACCTTTGAAGCTGCATTGTTCTGGAAAGTTGTGTTTTGGACCACTTCTGTAGAAGTCTTTGGTTAAGAAAAACACTGCACTGCTATTGGAATCTGTTGGGCGTAGGGCCTAAGTTGTCATACAAGCAGGAAGGCAGTCTTCACCAGCCACTACATATGAAGTTCTGTGAGAACTAGAGGAAGACTGTAGTCTAAATCCTGGAAATATCTCATTTTAAGGCTTTATTGAGGACCAATATAAAACCACTGGATAAAGATTGCAGAAGATTTTTAGAATAAGAGTCCAAGTACTTGCAAGGGTATGCTTTCTTCTTCAGCAAAACATTTCTGTTATTACAATGCTTTCTTCCTCCTGAACTGACATTTACCAGTTTTCTGGTCTAAACTTTTGCCATGCAGTTTGTTTTGTAGAAAACATGACAAACTGAAGTTGTACCATAATTGTCTTTAGCGAATGTTTAGTAGAGATGGTCATGATGTGTTGAAAGTGAATCAAAAATGCACCACCCATTTTTAAAAAGTATTCCTTATTGACTATGTAGCAGCTGGAAAACTATAACAAGTTTTAATTATCTTCAGAAAACAAAAAGCCCTTGCCAACACATGCTGGTTATTATCAGCAGCTGCCGTATGCTGACATACCCTTTCAGCTCACATGAGGCTCAGCTGTCTTAAACAATCATTGTAAAATGTAAAATAGATTTATAGTGATGATCGTCTCTTGTTAGATACTTAACTACTGATGTCATTCATACTGAATTTAGGTTCGCATCTTTGTTTAAGCTGTAATAAAACCATACAAAATTATGATTAATGTTTCATATAATTGGCGCAAGTAACATGCAACAGGAATTTTAAATATTGAACTGTGGTGCTTTTTTAACAGTTCATTAAAAAGAATAAAATTCCATGTTGTCATAGTTTTAGAATTACTACAACTTTACCACAATGAAAAAGATGCAAATTGATTTGCTGATTTAAACAGAAATCTCTATCTTTTACATGTCATCCTTCTGTTAGCAGAAGTGAAAATCTTTATGGTAGTGACTTGTCAAATCAGATGTTGCAATTTTGTTAATTGAGTAATTCAGAAGAGTTTGGTTTTTTAATGACATTAACATACTCTTAAAAATCTGAGACACTAAGGTATATAAACGACATTCATGCTTCAGTTTTCTGTAGAAAGAAACATAGGTGTGGTAGGTTCTTTATGAGTGTATCTAGAGTCTGCGTTTTCTCCAAACTGGAAGATTTCTGATGAATTCAATTTTCTGTTACATTATACTCTCCACGATCTCTTTCAGTTTTGCACTGACAAAGTAAAGAAGGTATCAGACAACCTCTAAAATATTTTGTTTAGTTACTGGATCAAGGAAATTTCAGACCCTTTCTTGTTGACATGAGTGATGGATTGAGATTTGATGGTTTCTGTTCTGATACCTGGAGGGAAATGTTACAGTCAGCAGGCAGGACTCTCAACACTTTAAGGGGTTCTTCAATGTAGATTAAAAAATTGCATGAGACTCCACATAGTTGTATTATACTGAAAAGATTATTGACTTTTGGACTTGCATTTTCACCCAGTCTGGTTTTTAATCAAATGACAATCTACTGAAATGCCATTAAAATTCTAGTTTTAAGTAGGACTCGGGTGACGTTCACTCTTAGAAAACGTTTGGTGTACATAAGGTTACATTCTGTCTGCACACTAGATATATAAAGGAAGTTTTTCTTTGCTTTCTCAGAGACCCAAAGTTCAGATCCCAGCAAACAAGACCACTGCACTGGAACAAAACAGTTGTAGTTCTCAGACAAATAACCTGCACAGAGGCATCACAGCAGTGTCACAAAGTGCAAGAAATACACCTGGCTGTAGTCTGGTGTTCAAAAACCAAGACTGCTGGTTTGGTAACAGTCTACTTCACTGAGGCTTATTAAAACCTCCAAAAGGCCAGCGAACAAGGACCTCCCAGACATTGAGACCAAACACTTCACAGGTTGGAAAAGACATTGAGTCATCTGGTCCAACCCTCGCTCAAAGCAGGTACAGCTAGATCAGGTTGATCAGGGCCTTATCAGGTTTAATTCTGGGTATCTCCAAGGACTGATACACCACAACTTCCGGAACTTCTCTTGGCAAATTGTGCCAGTATTTGACCACCTTCATGGTGAATTTTCTTTTCCTTCATATCTAATTGGATCTACAGTGCTGCAACTTGTTTCCATTGCCTTTCATCCTACATCTGTGTAAAAAGAGTCTGACTCCACTTTTCTGTTAAGTAGACAAAGACAGCAATAAGCTCTCCTAGCCTTAGCCTTTTCTTCTTAAGGTTGAACAAACGCAGCTCTGCTAGTCTTTCTTCCTGTGTCAAGTGCTTCAGCCCTTTGGCCATCTCGATGACCCTCTGCTGGGCTTTCTCTGGTGTGCCTCTGACTTTCTTGCACTGGGGAACCACAAACTGAACTGAGTAGTCTCACAAGCATGGATTAGAGAGGATCAATCACTTCCCTTGATCTGCTAGCTACGTCCTTCCTAACACATTAGCCCAGTATGAGGGTGGCCTCCTTGGCCATAAGGGCACAGTGCCTATTCATGTTCAATTTGTTGTGTAACAGGACCCTGGAGTTCTTTTCTGCAAGGGCCTTTCCTGTCAAGTTACCACCCGCCTGCCCTGTTGCAGCAGATTATTCCATCCCAGCTGCAGGACTTTATATTTACCTGTGTTGAATGGTATGAGATTACTGTCAGCCAATTTCTCCAGCCTGTCAAGGTCACATTGAAGAGCACTCCTCCAGCATATTAACCACTTCTTCACAGTTTGGTATCATCCACAAACTTGCTGAGAGTGTACTTTATCCCATCATCCATGTTATTAATAAAGACATTAAACAGTATCAGTCCAGTGTCAATCCCTGATGTATGCTACTAATAACCAACCACCAGTTGGACTTAGTACTGCTGATCACAGACTGTGAGGCTAGTGGTCCTGCCAGTTGTCGCCCACATTATCTTTCATTCACTTATCTGGTTTGGCTACGAGAATACTATGGGAGACCAAGTCAAAGACAAGCCTGCAATCACCAGAGAACAGCTATTGGTTGTGGTGTACTTATATCATATCTATGAATGACCCAACTTCAACGTCTTGCCCACATTCCCATGGCATAAGTAAACCTTTCTCAGTTGTGACTCTTGTCCTCATCCATTTTATATAAATTAGTGACTGTATGTCAGCACGGAGAATTGAACCAGGACCTCCAGCTTCACTGATCTCTGCCATGAGCACTATGTTGCAAAGTCAATCTCCATAGACCTTCCAGTTCTGTAGGGCTCCATATTGTATCCACAATTCACCGAAGTAAAGTAACTTGCAGTTCCACTGCAGTCTTTGACTATGAAAATATGATAAAAGCAGAGGAAAATAAATGAAATCTGCAGCCTTGTTTAGTTGTGATTTTTCTTAGTAAACTGTTGATGTGTATTCAGTCAAGCCCAATGCATTGATGCCATTTGAATTAAATTGTTTTATAGCAGCCTGAGGAGGTGCAGATTAGTTTAAGAAAATACAGGGCAAAGGAGAGATCCAGGGCGAGATAACAGGGGAGTGGCAGGTCTGTTCCACCCTTCGAAGTATCAGTGCTTCCCATGTACAGCCTGAGGTGGGGCCATGCAGGCAGAGCAGCTGAAGAAGCCACAGCTGAGATCAAATATAAACGAAAGGAGAGTTAAGGAGACACACCAGGTGGGTGACTGCTGCCAGTACTGCAGAAGATACAGGGAGTCCACTAAGAATATCCAGGGCTGCTGCATCAGAAGCTGTTTTTCACCCCAACTTCTGAGTCTAAGTCTTGCCAGTGGCAATGGAGAGATGTATTTAAACTGCCATTACCTATCCAGCATTAAAACTATGACTCAGGTAAATGAGGGCAAGTACATGCAGGCCTACTGCAGGGATGTACACATGAGAAGATGAATGTGCACGGGTTTTTATTCCTATGAAAACAGAATAGTTTGGAGCTAAAAATAGACATCTAGTTATTGTTACCTACCTTTTTCATATCCTCTGCCCCAATTCCTATCCGTATAGGAAGAATACAAATCCCAGATAACACGTGTACAAAAAATTAATTACTTATTGTTTCTAGCAAACATTTAAAAGTCCATCACAGATTTCTTTTTTATGATCAGGAGAATTGGTCTGGAGGAATTAGCTTAGCCAGATAAACAGCTTTACTGGTTTTCACTATTGAGGGCTTTAACAATAAGGTCAGTCATTCATTAAAGAAAAAGAAATTCTGAAGTACTAGCTTAAAGGATTTTGACCTAAAAAGCTTAAAGGACTTTAGGTTCTAAAGAGTGCACTGTGATTCTGCATCGAGAAACCCTTACTACAGTCTCCTCTTAATTGGAACATTTTGTACCACATCAAAAACTAGAAACAGTTCCCACTGGCTAGCAGAAATAATTAAGCAAAAGAAAAAATCAGTAACACCAACATTTACCATTTATTATAAGTGGCGCTGTGGGTTTTCAAAGTACAGAATGGCTTTACAGATGTATTTTTTGAACAATCTCAACCCTCCTTCCCGGACCATTTGAAACCCTTGAGGTAAGCAGAAGTGACAGGTGCTGAGCACCCTTTCAAAACACTGCTTTGCAGCTCTGTAACCTGGGATCTGTAGCTGTTATTGCAATTTGAAGATCAGAAGATGGACACAGCAAAGCTCAGATATTTTCATGGAGGGTAGATGGTAACAGAGCAGCAAAGCCAGACTTACAATTCCAGGTTCCCTAATACTGTGTTAAAACACACTAGATCAATCTGGCTTTCCAGAATAGAAGAACATACAAAAGGCATCGTAGCACTAAAACAGTACCGTTTATTTCACGGAGCATTTCACCTGCAGCTCTCTCCAAAGGAATTAGCAAAGACAAGTGGTATGGCAGTACCAAGGTGACAGATGCAGTAGCCATGAGGTGGAACACATCTCTGCACATCAGTGAGATGGTACTGGTCAGGGGCAGGTCCCTGGCATGGAGCACTCTGAGGGCAATCTCTGACCGTTTTAAAAAGCTACAACACACAACACCTCTGCCTTATAACTGAGCTGAAACTATAGCCAGCATTATCTCCGTTAAACATCTGAATGAAGCTTCTTGTACTGACAGCAGTATTAGTGATGGGTTTGAGTCTTTGAGCAGGGCAAGGGCTAGGGCTTGTTCCTGCAGTGATGGCTGGGACCTGGGTGCTAGTCTGGAGAAGCAAGCAGTCACTGCGCACCCCCCTGTGCTGGACAGCATCACCGGACACATAATCCAGCTGAAATACACACTCTTGCCAAAAGGGGTGTTTTGTCCCTGGCTACTTCCCTCCCTTGGATTGAGTCAGGTAAAAGCACAGCTGCAGGATGACTTAGATCAGATCGTTTGCCCAAAAAAAAATAATTATTGTGTTTGTATGGTTTTCTTACAAGGGTAGTGGTAAGAGCATGTAGCAAGGGATGGGACTGTTCCCTTTAACGTCAATCAGCAGTGTTACTGAATTCAAAGCAAAGACTGTAGCTACACAAGCAATGTAGACAGAGGCAGAAAAACCCAACTCAATGTATTGCATTTGTTTGCACATTTCTCATGTGTCCTTATTTCATAACTCATCAAAATTGCTTTAAAAAGACATTTCAAAGTATATTATTTGGAAATCTAATTAAAACACAGCAAAGTTATGCACAGAACAAGTTTAAAATTTTTGTTCCATATTTGTGTACAAAAATGCAAAAGAAAATCCTGTTTGCATTTGCCTGGATTGTACTGCCTTTATTGTCTGTGGTACGCTCATGTTTGCTGCTCTCTTGATTACTACTGGAAAGTTGTATTATTAAACAGAGTCTCTCATTCTTAACAAAAGTTCCCTAGAAGCTGGCAGGGCTAAAGGATTTAAAGGTCTCATTCTGAAATGCAGATCCTATCTTTTTATTAAGAATTTCTTCATGGATATTGGAAATGTAAAGTTGACATTTCAAAAGAGATCAGTGCAAGCAGAGCACACAGTGCTCAGGCAGAGGAAAGCCAGATACTCTTGGCATTATTCATAAAGAAAAATATTGGGAGCTCATGTGAATCAGCAGGTAGGAGGTTGTGATGTGCCAGTAATACCATAGCGCTCTTGAGCATGCTTGGGAAATGCAGAGTTTCAAAACAGGTCTAAGCTCTTGATTTAATTGCTTATCTTTCTACTAGTCCGATTTTTCTCCTCTGTTTGCTTTACCTTCTTGCCTTATCACTGTCTACCACGAGAAATAACAACACAGATTTTGGCCCTATACTTTGCATCTGCCTACACAGATAACTTTCTGTGACTGCCATTTTCATTTTGGTTTTTTCGCCTTCCTTATCACACTACACACATGCTAAGTCTTCCAAATCTCCTTGCAAAGTATGCTAAAAATGTCCTTTTACATGTCTGGCAGAACTCTAGTGTGCGTAAGATCACTGATCAATAAAAAGAAGCCATCTAAACAAAAGCTTCATATTTATTTTTAGTTTCTGTATATTTCATTTCAGTGTTTATGCGTATTTTAATTTGGTTGCACAAAGCTGGCTTGTGTAGTTGCCTCGTTCATCTTTTTTTTCCTTTTCCTTCTGCCTCCCTACTCCGTAAATAAAATGAAATGGAAATATGCCCGTAAACTGATAATTTTAAAAAATCACAGATTTGGAATGTTTTCATTATAGATCCACCATAGCAAAAAATATGCAGTTTTATCTTTGTGAGCCTACTTTGCTTCACATTTACAAATTGGAGAGGTGAACACTCATCTGCAGACTCACTCATGAGCAAAAATAACACATTCCCAAGTAGCTGTTATGTGGGGAGGCTGGTGTACAAATTCCCCAGCAGCTGAGGAAGCAGGACTGGGTGCAAGGCAGCACTGATAGAGCTTCCCTGACAGAAGGGAACTCAAGGGGAGCCTCTGGAAGTCCCTTTGGGTGACTGACAGCCTGACCACCTACAGGGACACTACTAGACAGGCAGCAGCAAAATTTCCTCATTTCCTAGGGTTAGGGGGATTTACTTCATTCAAGGTGTTCTTGGTTCTTTTTGCTTTAGACAAGTGTGGTTTCTTGTCCATAGCTTGTCCACATGCACTTGCCCTGAAGCAGTCCCAGAAGCGATCAAACCCATAGAAGTATGGCTGCTTGTGAGCCACACTCTGTCATGTCCTGCTTTTGAGTGCATCCTCCCATAGTGTTAGATATTCAGGCATTGTAGTAATAAATGTGAAATTAAACCTCATAGAAGGTAGTCTGAATTAAGGCTTCTAGTCTGCCCTATACACATTCAAAGACACTTGCAATAAGCCATGATTCAGCTGTAGAAACACAGCATACATGCTCAATATGCCATGAATAACTTCCGCATATCACAGAGAAGATGAAACACATCTGTGGAAGAAATTTTCTGCTGTTGACTTTGCGCATGAGAATTTTGGAAGTGGTCCAGCAACAAGACATCTGTCAGTCATCTGTTTCTTCCTCTCTCCTGCAAGGTTTATTGCCAGTTCCACCTGTGAATGCCCCAGCTCAAACCTATGCAGGAGATCCTGCTCTGCCCTGTGGATGCCTAAGGATGGCATTCTAGGAGGTGTATCACTCGTAGCACCTTGTCAGCTCGACTCCTTGATAAATTGTGTGGCAGTTTATTGTGGTGCACTGTGGCTGTCCCCATTGAGCTTTTGGGTAACTTGGTAATTGAAAGGCCTGTGGCTGTGCATGCACCTTTCTGGCTGTTGTAGCTATGGCAGGTGTGCAGCCAGCACAGAGTCATGGGTTGTTCTGCAGGGGGCTGTGCCATCCTTGAAGCATGATGTAGATACAGTGTAGGAAATACTTGTGGGGTATTACAAAATGTTTTGTGACCTGAGACAGGAATGGTGAGATCACAAGCACTAAATACTGATGAGACCATTGGGTCGGCAGCTGTTGCCTGTTGCAGTCCCTGTGGCACAGCTGCATGCAGACAGGAATGTCTGGCACGGAGGGAGTACACCACTGAGGGGATTACACGGTCATGGAGATTAAGACAACCAGGAATGCAATGAGTAGTTTTGCATAAGGCTCTTGAGGTTAGCTAGAGGCAACCGTGCAGATGCAGGTTTTGAACATCATCCCGGCCCAGAAGTTGGGTGCCATCACTAAATCGTGGCAAGTTTAAAAGAGTGGTTTTAATGAGTGGCTGCCTTGGTGCAAAAGTCAATGAGCGGTGTCCCTGTGGGGAATTGAGAGGAGATCCAGGGATGATGAACATGGCTAGTATGTAAGACAGTATTTGCCTGAAGGAGAGCTGGTTCAGCTCCATTGGGCTGGTGGTGGCATTATTTGTTTGCCTTGAGGAGCACATCAGTACAAACGATTGTGGACATAAGGTGGCCACAAAGGCAGACAGGAGAGGATCTGCTGGCACTGTGCATGGTGCTGATGTGACCAGAAGATCTGGCATTTACCTGCTTGAGGAGAAGGAGTCTCCTTTTGCTCTGAAGAGGATAATTACCTTTCTGGTGTCAGTGCCCGCAGTTACCTGCTGCTGTTGTGTATAAGACTGCGTCCTGGGATGACAGCAACCCCAGGAAGAAAACTCATTGCCACTTTGGTTGGTAGAGTGCATATTTGGCTCACTGAAGGGTGGATGGTGGTGCCTACAAAGCCTGTTAGGAGCCAGTGTGCTCAATGTCTTCAAGTGCACCCAGAAAGCGCAGTTTTCATCACTGTATCTGCATGTAGGCTAGAAAGGGAAAGAAGAGATGCCCAATGCACTGTTACCCCAGTGGCACCCCTCAGTACCACTCTAGTGGGGAATGTGGTGCTGTGTCATGTTGCATTGTCACATGTTGTTTATCTTCTACTGCTTATGTGTCCCTATATGAGACTGAAATATGACTAACAGCTCTAAGTATACTTCTGTGCCTCTTCTTTTTAACAAAGCACTCAGAGATTGACGTAGTTCTGGGTCATAACATTTGATTAAAAAGTAAGTAAGCACTAAAATACCAACATTTCAAGTGTTCTTGTAGCAATTAAGTGGTGCGGAATAGACAAGAAATTGGGAAGTACAGTGTCCTTTATAAGCTGAGCATCAAGCAGTGAGTGATAATGGAAGTGGAGTCTCCAGCAGGGACACTGCCATCAAACACATCGTCTGTAGAGCTGGGAACTCCACATAAAAGCCTGGCCTAATTTGTCTGATCAAAGCTTCCTGTCAGATCCAAGTGCAGACTTTCACCGCCTCGACTCTTTGTAGGACAATGTGTGTGTTGTGGGGGGAGTGTTCAAGGGCCTGTTCAACTGGTGCCGAGTGCTATTTGCTTAATGCCAAACCTCCTGAGTGGGGTTAGACGTACTTGCCAATGTCAAATATCTTAATCCAAACCCTAAATGGTGCGATAATACTTTTTTCAAATGCAGTGTCAAAGTTAGGCTGCATATAAGTACAGCAAGGCTGGTGGCTTAAGGTATCTTCTTATCTCATTGCATTGGATATTAACTGCCTCAGCAGTGTTCTTACTAAAAATTTAACTTGCTATTTCTACAGTAAATATGACAATGTTTGCTTAGCAGTAGATAACAAGAACTAGTTCATGAACACCAGACCCAGCGAAGGCTTCTTTGTGGTGAGTTTGCACGGCAGGATTGAGCTTTGTGTGGATTTTCTTTGGCTTAATAAGGATAGAATTTGTGCTGAAGCCTTTTCTTTAGTGAGCCACTAAGAGGCTCTCTTTCCATTACCCTGCTGCTTACTTTCACAAAACTTACAAGTTTAATACCTTTGAGCCATCTGTCTCTCTTTCAGATCAGCCAATTCATTCAAAAGTTATGGGGGGAGGCGATGAGGAGCCAGACACAGACAGACAGACAGACAGACCAACACGCAGAGCATGGTTGTGTGAGCAGCATTTCCTTTGGAATCAGGTTAAATTTACATTGCACAAACAAATTCTTAGAAGAAGCCTTTGTGGACTAGATCTCTTTCATATAGTTTTCTGCAAGTTTTAAATTTAAAATTGGCTTATAATAATAGAATAGAATTTCAGCTTATAAATGGGAACCTTCCCTTAGTTTTCAAATGCAGCATGAGAGAAATCCCAAAACAAGGCCTAAAATAACGCATTGATATTTGTTCAAGAGGACCCTACTGAGTTAAAGGAACCATCTAGCTGTGGCAGTGGGATCTGCTTTACAAACCTGCACCTAATGGGCACAGATGTCTGACTTGCCAGTTCATGGACCTCTTTTGCAATGCCATTATTTACATTTCATGGTGTTATATCTGTCCAGGAGCTCTGGCATTACTTGGGGAGCTCAAATCTGCTCACAGTGAGCAAGTCTCTTAAATCAGCCCATGTCAGCTCAGGGTACCATGCTATTTGCATTGCAACCGCAGCCCCATTGCTCCAGGCCTTGAACAGACATTTGACAAAATAAATTTAGTACCTCAAAAAGCTTATGGTGGTGGCTGTAACCCTTATCTTTATGCACCGCATGTAGTTCCACCCAAACACAGGAGGTTATGTTGAGCAACTGCATGAGTCACTGTAGGATCGAAGCTGCATGTAGGCTTAGGGACAACAGTTGGTTACAACAGACGGGAGGAGCACATGGTAAGAAAGATATGACTATCAGCAATTGAAAACATATCAAGGCCAGAGGCACATGATATGTACATACAGCTTATGATGTGTACATATACAGTATTTCTTTCCTGCTCAGTAATTAAAAAATCTAAAGCATTGTCTAGTGGGAAATTTAGGTTTCTCACATTAAAAAGTGGTATATAATTGCATTAGATGGTAAAGTGAGACTATCATATAACATTTGTCTCTACTTTGCCCTATAATAGGCACAAAAATATTCCTAGATCATAAATACCAATGGACCTTGTGCAGAATTGTATAGTTACTTTATTATGTTACTGTAATGCATCAGGGTCGTCTTCATGGCCATGTGGAAAGCCCACACCCACGCTGACTTGGAGTGCCCAGTCCTGGACTTGTAATCCTGCACGCACAGGTCACCGAGCAGCACCATCTGTGCTTTTGGGCATCTGAAAACCAGCCTGCTGCTGCAAAAACTCAGAAGTTACATCCTGCATGCTTTTAATATGGTATGTGGCTACCATAGCAGATACCCTGTGGGTGGAGCATCTGATGTCCCTGGTCAGAGGCTGAAGCAAGCTGGGGCTTATTTCCCCCTGGGTTCCTGTGTCAGGACCCAATAGGCCCATGCATTAGGTGGCACCACAATGTACACTTTAAACCATCTGGTTTATGCTTACCCATTTGTTACCTCTACACTTCCTGATTTATTAAGAAATGATGCAACATAGTGGAGCAGATACAGAGATACAGGCTTTTAGCATTAAACCTATTTTGTAATAGTTTTATGCCTGAAAATTCATTTAAGATCTGTATCACCACCAAGGCTGAAGCAGGACCAGAATCCATCTGGTTTAGGCATTGGGTGTATTTACCCAAGCACGATGTCTCAGCCACATGTAGCCCACCACATCAGGTTTACACAACATCCCTTCCCTACCGTGGCAGTAAGCAGGTTCTTTCATTTGGTGACAACAGTCTAATAGGACCGCAAAAGCTGTATATGCCAGTCATCCCATTGTGGGGTCATTTCTAATGACCCGTTGGGCCTCACTCGTGGAAGAAGCCGTCACACAGGTCATCAGAGTGAATTTAGCCCCATTTATACTCATCTGTCAGCTCTGAGCTCTTGTTTTAGCATCTCGCTTATCACAGCGAGGAGGTACTAAAGGTTATTGTTGTCCTATCTTTTTTAATTCTAGCAGGACCGTATTTTAATAACTGGTGACAGAAGTAAACAAGTATCAGAACAGAAAATGAGGGATTGTATTGTATCGGAGCTGTTACTCAGCATCCCACAAATCGGTTTGTTGATAACATGTTATTGCTGAGGGCCTGCATTAGCAGTAGCCTTGTTTTCAAGGCTTTGATACATAAATCCAGTCTTTTCTACCTTATTAATACTCACAAGATGAGAGAAATATAACCATGAATATCTATCTAGCAATAGGCCATCTGGGAAAAGACACAAAAGTATTGATTTCTATTTTACAGTGTTCAGTGATCATTAATTTCCCCATACCAGTTGCCATAATTAAGTTAATGCTCTCTCTCCTGAGTGTAAACAAATGATAGCATACCGCACCATCAGGGGGTTGATGTGCAATGAATAAAATCAGATTTTTCACCCCAGCTCCCACCTTTTATGGAAGGTAAAGACTTTCCTGTAA
Organism: Mesitornis unicolor; assembly: GCF_000695765.1. Lineage (NCBI taxonomy): Eukaryota > Metazoa > Chordata > Aves > Mesitornithiformes > Mesitornithidae > Mesitornis > Mesitornis unicolor. The sequence goes on from NW_010196421.1 coordinate 48,146, forward strand.
TTATTCACTGTCTTCATATATATATATATTTATATCAGGATGGGATCTGAATTGTTGAAAACCTGGGTAACTAGTATTGTCTGACACGGTGTGATGACTGAGCACCTTTACGAGGCTTGGTGTCCCCAGGATCCAGATGCTGCTCAGGCCGCCTCCACACTGATGCAGATGCAAGTACTCAGGAGGTGCTGTGCAAAGCAGAGCCAGTGGCAGCTCCGGTGGAGATGTCGGGGACCAAACCAAATGTCACACTTTACAGTGGTTACCTGCTCCAGGTACTCTGGGCCGCTGGAGTTCCCACACAGTGAGAAAATCAGGCGGCTCAATTCCATTCTGCATTAATTATATTTCTGCTTTCATTTCTTCATGTCTCTGAAGACAGATTTTCTTCTATCTTGGTGTATTCCTTAGAGTTCAATGTGAAATATTTTTCTAATACTGAGCAATTACGGAGCTTTTTGGATGCGTCTCCCAGGGAAAACTGTCTCATATGTGTGTCTGATTTGAGAACAGGTAAACTGCTTGAATCTACATTTACGCGCATGAAAATCACCTCTGGGCTGAGATTAAGCCCAGAAAGCATCAGCCTCCAAGGCATTCATTTGACAGGACTTCTAGGAAATGTAATTGAGGGTTAAGAACTGAATTTGTTGTTCAGCAATTATCTTCAAAGCAACTAATACTAACTAATCTTCTGCACAAAGTTGAAGTTCTCTTTGCGGGGGAGAAACAGGCTGCAAAATCCTCTGGTAGCTGCAGTTGTGTGATATGCTCAGTCTTCAGCATTGGGAAAAAGGGCTGAGGACAGCCAGGAGAAGAGCGTGGGATACGGACTGGAGACTCAGGCTTGGTAGAAATCCTGCTGCCAAAACTACTGAGTGAAGCAACGCTTGCACGGACAGGCTGGGGGTGGTTCTTTCCCTTTGGAGGCAGAGGATGTTGTTCTCCAACTTTGCCTCTCCCAGGATGAGTTAATTCAGGTTTGAGCGAGTAGTGTCAGTGCCCAAACTCGGGTCCAAATCCTCAACCTCTGCTGAGCCGTGAGTGCGTAAAATGACAGGCTGGGGTTTCTGTTGCAGTACGTTATTAGAAAGGAAGGGAGTGTCCTCTGCTCGCAAGAAGAGAGAGACTTCCTTCATATTTTACTCTAGCCGATGATTTATGACATCCAAATAAATGCTTTTCTTCTTAAGCTGCAGCTTTGGAAAACTACAATTCTACATTTTCAAAGCAAATTTAGTTCTTGTGGTATGCAGTTTAATAGAACAGCTATATTGGGGATATCTGCCTGCAAGAAGTACTACTAATCTGAAAAACTTTGAATAAATCTTGCTGAAGTTTTATTTGAGTTTTATGATAAAAAGTAATAAATGTATATATAAAGGCAGGAATCCAAAATGTAATGGTTATATGTAATTTAAATTACAATAGTGTGAGCTAAATGTGTGCTTGCTTTTTAAAGATAATAGAGTCCTGCTTCTTGCAAATTGAGTAATAGAAATTGTGTGATTCAGGAGCTAATGCAGTTTAAAACAGCTTTCTTGTTACAATAAGAAAGAGAAAACTAAATTTTGCTCTTGGTTTCACTTTACTGGGTTCATCAGCAACTGGAAAGTTAAAAAAAAGCTGATACCCAGCTCTGTACCCATCCTAGGAATACAGTTCAGCACTCAGAATATGACAGACTCCTATTTACCACCAGAGAAAGAAACTTGTATCTGTAAACTGTGCTTTACTGGAAGCAAAATCATAGTTTGTGGCTTGATTTCAGTGCCTATGGTTCTGGTCTCAGTGCTGCCCCCTTTCCTTGGCATCTGGAATTCAGTGATTTGTATGTTTCAATTAAGTTGCTATAAAAAATTAGTAGCTTGAGGGCACTGGTTTATTACTGGTTTCCAACTCTGTTTTCATTTACCAAATGACATTCTGAAAGCGTCTATTCTGAACATAATCACCTTAGGGTATCCACCGAGCACAGCCCTGGATGATTCAATTATTGCTGAATGCTCTTCCCTCCCCAGAACGCAGGGCTTGGCGCATTAGCAGCGTGTTCAGTGTTTCACAGTTGTTCTCTTTGCACTCATCAGGCTTTTCCCAGGAACACACTGCAAGGATACAACTTGCTGCTGCTTCTTGAAAACGTGTTATCTTTATGTCTCTCCTCGCAGTAACTGACTTCTCCAGATGAGCTTGTTGAAGCTGAATGACATGGGCTTTATTCTGGGGTTTTTTTTTTGTAACTACATTTCCCCCTTACTGTTTATGAAATCTTTGCATACTTTTCCTAAAGCTAAATTACAGAAATTTACAGGACATGCTTTGTCTGCATGGGTTATCAAACAAAAATAATTTCCACAAAGTTTTCATGTGAGTTGGTGTGAATTTCACAGCTGCAGCAGGTCTGCAATTTACAGGTCAGAGCAGTCAATAAATTTGCAGAGCTATGATGATGAATTTTATATTTGAGAACAAAAGGTTGAAGGGAGGGAGTATCTCAGAATTTACATATCCTTTCTGAAAGCCATCAGGAGTGAATGTTAGCAAGTGCTGAACTTCAATATTGTTTATTTTGTATAACTTTCCAATTTTCAGTTTACCTGGTACCCCCCTCTTAGTAGACACTTTTGAGTAACAAGATAGCAGCCACTGGCTGAACTGCCATGTAAGTGAGGATTTCTTTAGTCATTACTGAAAGTCAGAAATGTGCATGTTAGCTGAAGTTCCTTATCAGCAGATATCACAAGTAATTTTGTGCACCTCTTTCCTGACCCCTCAGCTGCCACTGTTCCATTGCCAGTATTATTAAACAATATCCCTTGGATGTGTGCTTCTCCTTCCTGACTAATCCAGGTACAAACACTTAACACAAATTTGAAATATTCTTCCCCTCTGCTTTGCTGCTCAACACCTCAGCCATCTCAGCTGCCCTAGCAGCTCAGTCCAAACAAACATACCCCAGGGTATTACAGGGCATACTGGTTTTTTTAATTGCTCAAACTTAAACTTTCTCAGGCCTTTTATAATGGCTTGAAGTATTTAGTGAAAACACGCTAGATTTGACAAACTGCTGGTGAACCAAGGCTGCTGGGGCAGCTAGAGCTTTCAGGGTCCCTTGAGCTGATACAGGGTCAAGTTTCCAGATTCCCTGTGCCACAGTCAGGAGCCTGGAAATCACGGCAAAGACTTTCACACGTGCAGCTCAGGGCACTTCTGTTTATATGAGTCCATGGACTATAGACAGGTGACCTCAAAACACCTCAGTACTGTCAAGCCTGGATCTCTTCAGGTGCTGGCTGCTCCTGGTGTTGCTGTTGTTGATGCCCTGGCTCGTGATTTCATACCAAAGAATGTGTTGTTGCATCCTTCCTTCAGATGGGAAATGAAGAGGCATTGGCAAAGGCCAGAGCCAAACACATTTTTCGTGGTGTTTCTGAAAGATGAATATGTTTGAATTTCAGTTTGGAAGAAAATGTAGAAAAATCCCTTTTGATCCT
>NW_010196421.1:51670-82687 GCF_000695765.1 Mesitornis unicolor
ACTGAACTTCTACATCTCCTGCATGTTGCGGATAGCGTAGACACGTACCTTCCCAGCTGCTCCACAACCCCAGAGCAAACAGAAGAATGTGAAATAATGGCAGCGTTCGTGAGTCTCAGGAGGAACAAAAGCTTGACAGAATATAAAACACTGAAGACCAGAAAATCTGTATCTTTTTTTCCTCTTTTCTAACCTGAAAATAGAATTTTATTTCTAAAAGAACATGAATGGCATACCAGTTCCCCAAGGACTGATATTTGCATCCATTCAAGCTTGGTAACCAACAGAAGTGTATTAAAGCTTAATTTCTATTCCTTCTGTAGTGCATTTGCTGTTGTAAAAAAAGTGGGATACAAGAGGAATTCAAGTTATAAAATATGAATTAAGGCTTTATGAAGGCTTTGTTAAAATCTTACCATCTGTGAAGAGACAAGGTTTAATATTTCTTCCATTTGCAATCCAATGAACTTGCACCAATGCAAATCTGATTAAATCAAAGGGGTAGTCAGTTCCAATTATTTTTATTAATGACCACAGCTATAATCACTGTAAACATACAGTTTCTGACACTTAATAGAAAGATTGGACCTCATAAAGCTTAAACCTATTAGTACATTTGGCCTGGCCTCCTGTCTACCTCAAGGCTTGTGTTGAGAACAGAATCTGGTTGTTTAGCTTCAACGTCCTTCCCCAAAACTCATCCTGTCTTGCTTTGGAGACAAAAATTAAAAAAAAAGAGAATCTACCACATTCCTTGGCAGTTTGATCTAGACTTAACTTCTCCTGTATGAAAACCATACGCTTAGCTTTTAATTTGAATTTGTCTGTCCTCACATTCCAGACATTCTTCTTGTGCTCTCTTCCTGGAATGAAGAGATCTTCACTGTCAGGTACCACTGCACTCTGATTAAACTATTTCTCAAACTCCTTTTTTAGATAGGTGAAATTACTGCTGCTCACTATGCCATTACTTTGTCCAATACCTAAATAATTCCTGTGACTGTTTTTTGAGAACTCTCAAAATTTTTGAAAAGGATGTCAAAGCTGTCCCCAACATCCTTTCCTAATTATTTCCCTGATATATCCCTAAGGATCAAATTACTCAGTTATTTTTTCCACAGCATTACACAGCTATTTCTCCACTCAGTCCCTTTTGGAATCACTGACATCATGGTCACAGCATCTCTTCAGAGGATGCAGTCACTCACCTGAAGATGGAATGAGTTTTACCTCCTAAGGGCAGGGGCTCTTTGGCCATAGCTGCAGTGATGGAGGCAGGTGAGAAGGTGCGAGAAAGTTACAGATTATGGGGAATAAAAATAATCGTTTCTAAGGAAAGCTTGGAGATCCCTTTGCAGTTGTCACAGGCCAGGATGCTGTGTTTTGAGCTTGACAGCTTGAGCTTCAGCAGTGTTGAAATGGAAGAGCAGGAAACATGAAGGCATTTGGGTAGGAAGTGAGTAGCATGTGCCTCTCATTTGCTGGGACAGTAGTACGTCGGGTTTATTGCTCACAGTATGGATACACAATGATATTGCCCTGATATAAATTCTGTCATATTTATTCATTAGTAAGTTTCTAGTAAGTTCCCTGAAAAACAGTACATTTTTAAGTTGAAAATATCTTTTCACATACGTTGCAGTCAGAGTCAGTCTCTTGAAAATCCATTTAAAGAGCAAATCACAGGCCTCTGAAAAGAGAGGCAGGAAAATCTTAAAAGCACTACATTCAGTGATTTGGAGTAAAGGAAGCTTAAAACAGACAACAGCTGTTGTTTTCAATCCCATGGGATTTTCTGGGTTTGTTTTTTTTTCATTCCAAATCCCAGCCTTTAATGAAGAGCAATGTCAGATTTAGAAAGGACAAAAAATAAGGTTTATACAAATTTAGAAACGTGTCTGGAAATCTGAAATCCTCAAGTATGTAAGCCAGTGTCTGCTCCAGATCTTTCTTTGCTAATGGAGAGAGGTCCAAGTATTGTGTGGTCACAACAGTTTTCAAAGGCTAACATATATTTAATCAGCCTACTTTGGGATGAATATTGGCTAAAGAAAAAGCATTTTGGTTTAATTTTTAATGGCCAAAACCAGATGCAGAATTGGACTCAAAGGTTTTTAGAAAGTTGGGAGGTCTCTGCACAACACTAAGTGGAATTGCCTGGAATATACAGTAGGGTAGGCTACTAAAATGGTTGTGGGAATCACATAAATTTCAGGGAAATGCAAAGTGTTCCCAAGAATAACCAGGGTTATTAAGATACTGCTAGAAATATTCCTTTATAGTCAACAGGTTTTTTAATACTAAATTTCAGCATACTAAGTAGATGCATATGTAAATCACATTCTGTCAAAATAACTTCTTGTATAAACTTTGTTTTCTTAAGGGTTTGGAAAACTTTAAAGCAGTTCTGAGATATTGAGTCAACATAGCAATGTCTTAACAGTGACATAGCCAGCACTGCAGGACTCTTCAAGTATCTTGTGATTTCCAGATTGAGTGTTAGAAAAGGAAGTGTAAAGGAAAGGATTCTGCAAATTACTAGCCCACTTCACACCTTCCATCACTACAGGTATAGGAATAGCCTTTTAGCAGTACAAGCTTGTCATGCACATCAACATATTTTTGTACATTATGCCATGAAGCCAGACCGTGAAATTGCTGAGTTATATAGTGATCTGGAAACAAATTGACCTGCTATGCAGATTTCTGGCTGAATAGGGGAATAAAGTTGATTGTGCGAAGTAAACTTGAGCTCTTCTGCCATAAGTATATCCCTGAAAATTTAAATCCTGTCCTGCTTGCAAGTGAAAGTTAATGCACCCTCAGTTACATGCGGAAAAACCAGGCAAAATCTTTAGGTGCTTTGTTAGCAGTTGATCTGGTCTGGAGGGATTTGTCTTAACTTATCGCTGTTCCTTGGTCAACAAGTTGCACTGCTCAGGTCTGCCACCAAACCAACATCCCTTTCCCAGCTGAAAATACAGTTGCCATCGTTTTTTCCATCAGATATGAGCACTACTTCAGAGTCCTGCTGCAGTCCAGTGTGCAGTTACCTTCTTACTCAAGACCCCAGCAAATCTGGCATGGTCCAAGTCTTCTTGCCACACAACATTCAAGCACTTGTTTACCCATTTGCAAAGACCTGTAAACTGCAGCTCAAATTAACCTTAATGATCCTTCACTGTTTGCAGTCCAGAGGCACTCAGCTGGGATGCTGAAACATTATGTCCCAGGGAAGAAGATTTTGGAGGATACTGCATGGCCCTCTCAGGGGCTGGACAACCCTTGGGAGTTCACTCCCTGGACACATGCAGAAAGAGCCACACAACAAAGCTCTGCTCGTAGCCTCCCTTCTTCCCCACCATATTTATATTTATTTAGGCGAATTAAGAGCTGCCAGGCTGAAATGTAGGCTGAAAGCCCTGTGGTGCTAAGGAAGCCCTTCCCTTTGCACATGCATGCTGTCAAATGCCTGTGGAAATAAGAATTCCAATTGTCCATGAGCTGCACCAAGGAGTACTTTCAAGATACACATCTCTGTTAAGCTGTTGCACAGAATCTTTACAAACAGTGTGTGTACCAAAAGAATTCAAAAGCTCCGGAGTGCACCACAGATAAATTTGTTAAAGCAATGCGTGTATGGCTCTTTTTTGTTAACAGACTGTAAAGTAATGACAAACTTAGTCATGCAACTTCAGCTCTGTATTTCCATTCTCGTTAATGCTGCTACAACATCTCTGATTTGCAGTGGTACAAGGGAGGATTAGCTTGATTCCTAGCTTTATTAATGATGCTGATATAGTTATTTTATTAAGGTCCTTATTATTTTAGCTTATCTTTGACTGCTCTGAGAGTTACATATGCAAGTCAAAAAATGGGCATTTACTCTGGGGTAAATCCACTGACTCAGTTTAATATTGACAGCTTTATCTGGATTTAAGCCACAGTGTGTAGGATCCAAATCTGAGCTGACTTCTGACTGTGAGCACATAGGATTTCTTTTTGTCAAATTGGTACTGTTTCAAAGTTTGCAGTAGTCCTGTAACTCTAGATGGTTTAACGTTCATTCACTGTGTGAGCTGACCATCTGCTCTCAGTAACTGCAAATTCACTTCCAGTTTTAATAAACTGTTCCTGTGTTCTTGCATGTCTCTAAAATACCCCAAGCAACTGTTCCTTGCTCATATGGAGAAGTGAGAACAGCTGTGGGATTCACAAGGACTTTGGTGCTTGTATCTTGCTACACTTCTGGCAGCAAATTGCAAAGTGCAAATAACTTTTATAACTGCCTAATAGCTGCAAAACCATTAAGTGTAACTTCTGTGACACCAGAAAAAAACTTGCTTTAAAAGAGCCCTAATGGGATCAGAGAGTATGTGAACACCTGGGGTTGCTCTCAGGGTTGCCTATTAACTGGAACATGTTAGAGATAAGGACCCGCCTTCTCCTTGAGCGTCAGCCAGAGGAGCTGCCTGGTGCCCAGTGGAGCTGGGGCTGCCAGTGTGAGGTGGCAATGCACCTCCCCATCTTCAGGCACCCCTCTCCCTCCCTGCCGCCTTCCTAACGTACCCCTTCCCACATTTTTCTTTTGCTAGCAAATCTACAGTCCTGGCAAGGAAAAGACTCTGTTCTTCATGAACAGTCACCTCTGTCTCATATTTATTTAGCCTCCTTTGATAGAGGACCAGTCCAAGGAAGAGCTCAAGGCACTGCTATGTACAGTGCTACCCTGTGCACTGGTTTGGGCCTCCTGTTCTGGAGCAACAGCTGCAGTGCAAGCTCCAGAGCCAGCACTGGGGCTGAGCCATGCTGGAGGGTCCCCGTCAGCCAGCTCAGCCCACCCACCAAAATACTCTCTCCTGCACCTCAGTACTTATCAACAGCTACCAGTGAGTATCCTTGGGAAGTGCAAAAGCCAATATCCTCTTCCGCACTGAACTGCTGAAGTTGTATATTTGGGCACAGACTGCCTGATCCCTGCTTTCTTGCAAAGCAGCTGTCAAAGGACAAAGTGACACTCACATTTTGCATAATACCTTAACGCTTTGAGGTATCTGCCCACCAACCAGCAGGGACTTAAAACCACAAATCTTAGTAGAATATATGACCACAAGGTTGCCAAGTACTTGAAGGCAATATAAGGAAGAGACATAAATATACAGTTTCACTAAGGTTATTGTTTTTTATTGGGCTGCTCTGAAATTTCATTTTAGGAATAGTGGATGTAGTTACTCTTGTCAAAGGTTGCAGAAGACACAAAAGTATTTAATTAATCCAGACAGCAGAAGATAAAGGGACTTAAACAGGACATAATTAAGCTAGGTATATGAACAGCACAACAGTAGATTAAATTCAACATTGCAGAAAGCAGAGCAATCAATATCTGTGAGGAATAATCTGATCTACATTGACCCTTTGCAGGTTTCTAGATAACCTGTCACAACTTAAGTTTGCAGGAAGACATTTAGATCTGATTTCCAGCCCTAAGACTTGCAAGGGCGTGTTCCTTCGCCTCCTATGGAAGATAAGGCTTAATGTTCTCCCTTAGAGCACAGCTCTGTACAGGTATCATCCCCAAAGTTTCTCCAGTTTCACTGTGTCTCTTACACAGGGGTGATAAGATATGATCTCTGAATAACACAGTGAACCTCAGTTTTGGCTCAGTTAAAACTGGAGGAATTGAGCTTTTGCCGGTATTGCTTCTTTTATTTATACTATCCGTCTGAGTTTCTCAGAGAAACATACAGAGAAATACAGGGAAACATCCTCAGGTTTCTTCCCTGCGCACCAGCCTTCACCATGGCTCTTCTGTGCGCCCATGCTTGTTGCTTTCATTCTCGAGCAAACTCCGCTCATTAAATCCAGCTCACGGTTGACATCCTTTCTGTTGACTACTGCAGCTTGCCAGGCTCCAATGAGTGATGTTCGAAGAGAAGAATTGGTTTTAAAAGTGGCTCATTATGTTTGACTACTCATTAATTACCTTGGGCTTGTCATGGAGGAGTAGCTTCCTTCCAGCCAGATGCACTGCACACTTCTCGTCATCATCATCATCATCATCTTCCTCCTCGTCCTCCTCATCCACCTCCTTCTCCTCTGGGGTTTCCAGTTGCAGGTGTGCAGAGCTGGCTGCCCACGGCAGGTCCCACCGGCCTGCCAGGGCTGAGGTACCTTGCTCCACGAATGAGATTTTAAGATATTAATTCCAGAATTAAAAATGTATCATTTTTGGTTTTTCCCATTTGCCATCTCTTTTTCACTGGGTTCGGACAGCCGAGGCTAGGACAGGCATAAGGGCTTCACGGCCTCTAGCGGGCAATGGCCAGAGCTGCAGCCACTACATAAATCCATGGAAAACTTTTTTTAAAAAAAAACAGTGTATGTTTTCCCCGGTTCCCTATGGAAACAAGGCTTATGCAAACACTCCTCTGTGTGCGCTGTCTCCACTGCACACCCTCAAGCAGCTCATGTTAATTTGACAGAGATGCAGAGATTTCACAAGCAGCGCCTCTTAGAGTTTGTAGAAATAGATGTGCCTGCTTCAAGGATAAACTTTTTAACACTTTTTCTAATAGAAAGGCTGTTATTGTGCAGCTTCACACAGTGCAAGATACCAAAATACCAGCACAGGAGAGAGATTACATGTATGGGAAAAGCTGCTTGGAAATCCATTGTTAATCAGGCTTATTTGTTCATGTGCTCATAGAAATCCCGACCTCTGCTTTTATTTGATAATTTGGTTAGTGCGGTCCCAAAGAACATCACAGCTCTGCCATGGTGCTGCCAGAGAGTCCTGCTGGGAAGGGAGAGGGGACACACTCCAGGGTGCTGGTACTGCCCAGACCCACACAGCTTACTGCCTGCTTCATCGCTTATAAACCTAAACGATGCTTGAAAATTGGGTGCCCCAATTCTTGCATTTTCTTTCTGGTTTTAGCTTTCCTATTCTGACTGGTTTATAGCAGCAGTCATTAAAATATAGCTAATGAAAATGAAGCTCATAGATGGATCAGAATTCAGACATGCTATTCCCATACGTCTGAAAGAAGGAAGGAATGAACTTAAGCTGATCTTAAAAGCACAACCTGTGAGTTGTACTTTGCTTTCTCAGAGCAGCGCGGCTTGGATGCAGGAGCTGCTCTGTCAGATTTCTCTAAGAGTTGCAATAGAGTTACATTTCTTCCTCTCCCGAGCTTCACCTACCAGGAAAAATGAATATTCCTCTGACCATGAAATAAATCCTTTTGAATAGTTAAAATGAAGAAAACCTTTCCTGAAAAATAGTTACACATGTGATACATTTCCTCCTTGTTTTTACTTGGCTGTAGTAAAGGAGAGAGAAAATATGTGACTGGACTGCAGGCTCACTTTGAGTTAATCCAACAAAATAGGCAGTGAATGAGAGGGAAGCGTATTGTTTCCTTCATCATGTCTCACTTCTTGTAGCATTTAATTTTTGCTTGAAAACCTCTTTCTCAAGTCAGATGTTGGATGCCTTGTTTTAATTAGAGCATCTGAAAGTATTTTTTAAACATAGAGAAATGGTTTTAGGCTGAAGGCGTAGGAAGGTGATCTGTACATGTACCTCAAGTGGTTAGGATCTGAGTTCTCATTTTAAAAACACTTACTTCTCATGTGTTACAAACACATGAAATGACAAAATTACTAGTAATGACTTTTCAGAGTTCATACCACAAATGCCAAGCCTGCAAAGATTGAAAATTACTCACATTGAACCATTCAGCTTTGTCTGTGGGTACAGAATATCTTGCAGAGCGTGGGGTTTTTTTCACTCATTTTTCCTAGAAGTGATGTTTGGAACCAAAACCACAGCGTGGCCTTTCTGTGCTAGGAAGTCTGTTGCTTTTGCCAAGAGAGTTAAGAGGAGGACAGGGCCTAGTGTGGCATCATAGGCTTTTGGTACACAGAAATATGTTTAATTGGGACTATCTTAGGATGTACCAGAGCGATGTAAATGAAATCAAGTCTCACTGTCTTCAGCTCTTCTGAAAAATCCCTTCTCTTTCTGTTGTCTTGCAGTCAGGCTCTTCATTTCCAAAACCCAGTAGTGGCCTCTGTCTTGGCTGCATTGGCTGTAAATGATAGTCTCACGTGTCCGGGTAGCTTCCTAGCACTGACATGCGTCATCAAGATCCTTAAAGCAAATCTCACTTTGCAGGAAATTACTTTGGTAGAATCCATCATTTTCATTGCCCAAAACTGCCTAACGTACTGCGAGTTTTTGTTTTTCTTTCCATTTTCCCCCCTCTGTAAAGCACACTGAATGCTCTGGAGGACCATGGTGATAGAAATATGATTAGTAAAGACTTCTGTGCGTGTGTGTGATGAAAAATAGGATATTTGTCAATAGCATAACTTACTGAAAAAAGCAATTGTTACTTCTTTGGGTTTCTGAAAGGTCACAGAGACAACGTTTCATACCTAGCACGTTCTGAATTTGCTCAAAAAGAGTCTTTACATATCTAAAAAAGAAATTTTATGCTGTGAAAGATTCACGAACCAGGCTCCTTTGCTTTCTCTTCAGTCAATGTGAGGATGAGAGAATCACACACTGACTGGCACCGCTAACATGGAGAATTCGTGCCTGTTCCCCTAAGTGCTTGTTCAAAATAAACCTCTGATGTCTTGATTACAGTCTGTTAAGCTCCAGAGCAGCTCCTCAGATGAATTGTCAGCATGTAAGCATTCTTTTTCTGCTGATGTTTGAGGCAGGGCTGTGCAGAAAAGCTTTGTCTTTTCCTGTTGCTTGGAGACAATCTTCTCCTGTGATAAGCGGCACCTTTCTTTATTTTAATAAATCGCACCTTAAAATCTCTGGGAAATACATGATACACTGCAAGAGGTGAGGTAAGCCTTCTAGACTTGTTTGGAGTTGCTTTCATTGCAAGAGGCTATAGGTCTTCGGTATGCTACGAAAAGCTCCTATTTTTGGTGGAACGAGTGCTGGGATGCTTGTTTTCTTCCATGCTTCAGGCTGCATTATTATAGATAATAAGAAATTTGTAACAGGAGAGCTGCTTTGTGGAGAGCTCTGCTTGTCTGTTTCCGTAAGTACAGTTACGAATTTTTGCATATAAATGTAAAAGCTGAGTTGTCATAGGGTATTTAAGGTCTGGCATACTTCACGCAACACGCTTTGTACAAAGAGGCTTTCTCACGCTGGGAGCATTCTGGCCATAATTAAAATGTTTCTGCATTTAGGCGCTACTTCTTGATTCTGCTCTGGAAATGTATTTTGGTCAGACTTTGAAAAAATTAGTATCAGAAGCATGCCAACTTTGAGATGCCATATATTCTACTGCATTTAGATTGATATATTTGATGTAGTCTCAGATCCTGCCTGCTTATAAACAGGGTGTTTGGAAATGCAGTAGTCTTGTCAGGTAAATTACTTTAAACAGCCACCGACCTGTCATTGAGATATGAGCCCTATACTTAGGGCTATGGTACAGCCATTGCGTTGACTACAGCTCCTGTGAGAAAGGGAAGAAATTTGCCCCTGGGCAGCGATCATCACTGATTTCAGAACATTCAGTAGTCCAGCTAGAGCAGTATTTGGAAGGAGTCCCTTGAAGTTTTAGGCAGTACAGGATGTGTTCTCGGCCATTTACTGCTCCCGAAGCCAACGGTAAGCTAGCACTTGGCTGGGTATTTGGGGAAGGCTCTGTTTCCATAGGTATTAGTGCTTGAACCCATTAAGTGTTCCACAAGTCTTTTACAAGAGGAGTAATTACATCCTGTTGGCAGAAATTACTCCCGCTGTTTAATTTGGAAACCATATTCTTCACTTCCAGTCTTGTGTTGTTGCACTGCAAATAGCAGCTGCATTTTCTGCTCAGGGTGGGGACACTTCTCTCTGACATATGCATGGGGGATGATAGCGATGGCCATGATGTCCCTCAGGATGATGTTTCAGGTTTGCTTGTGACTGAGGTTATTTTAAACAGTGCAGGCACACAGCTTCAGAAATCCAAGTTTTTTTCACAGCAACAAAAAGAACTTTTCTAGTTCTCGTTTCCCTGCAGGAGGGATCCTGAGCCAGTCCCTGGGACCACTGGGTCTTTAGGCAAATGCTGATGCTGAACTTTTCTTTCATACTCTGTCCTTTTTAAGCCTTTTATGTACAGAAGGAAATTAGCACTCAAGATGATTATTGTCTGTTAGTGGTGTTTTTAATTACTGATTTTCAGGACACCCAATTAACTTTTTGCTGAAAACAAGATTTTTTTCCTCCCCTGAAGCAAGCCAGTGATTCACATTTTAATATAAACTTTTAAAACAGTTTGTGTCATGCAGCAATTCCAAGAATTTTTATTTCTGAGCTCTTTGAAGTGTTTGAACGATCTAATGAAATACCATGCCTCTGCCATGCACAAACTGAACCTCATGTTAAACTGGGCTGCTGTCATTTAAGGGCAGTGAGTGACATTTTGTGGCTCCTGTAGATGCTTTGTCCCACAGGATCACATTAGCGAGAGCATACAGACACACTCTCCCAGATCACAGCCTGTGGGAGCAGAGGAACAAGGAGGCATCACAGAATCACAGCATGGTAGGGGTTGGAAGGGACCTCTGAAGATCACCCAGTCCAACCCCCCTGCCAGAGCAGGATCACCTAGACTAGGTCACACAGGAATGCGATCAGGCAGGTTTTGAATGTCTCCAGAGAAGGAGACTCCACAGCCCCTCTGGGCAGCCTGTGCCAGTGCTCTGTCACCCTCAGTTTGTGACCATTGCCCCTTGTCCTGTCACTGGGCACAGCCAAGAAGAGTCTGGTCCCATCCTCCTGACACCTGCCATTTAGGTATTTATAAGCATTAATAAGATCCCCCCTGGATCAAGCATGACACCACTGGTCCTTGGGAAAGGGAAAAACACTGGGGGACAAAGCTTGCCAAAGAGTGTTGGGAATCAGGATGGGATTTATCCCTGGGTTTGATCAAACACAAGCAAGCTGCTTTGGGTTGGAGTCTGCGAGTTCCTGCTTTGCAGCAAGGCAAGCGGGTAAATCAGCAGTCGTTTGATCGTGTGATGAGTAAAGCAGAGCGGCGCTGCTTGACTTTCATAAGTGAGACTCAAGCTGCAAAGTTTAGAGTTGAAAAACATTTATATTGGCTATTAAAGGGAACACATGTGACACAGAGATACGCCATGTAAACTCCACAGACTTTCCAGCAGGAGAAAGACTGAAAAGCTAAATGAGTACCAAGTATAAATGAGAGAAGTTTTCCTGAAAAATAAATGAGGTAATATATATTTTGTTCCTTCAAAGAATGTGATTTATATTAAAATGCAAAAGCGTATGGCTTTCTCATCAGATGGAGATAGTACAACTATCCTACTTTACATAACCACTGCAATAGTAGATGAGTGACAAATAATTCAGGATCCCTTTGGAAAATGGCAATCTTAGGTACCAGCATCTACAGCATGAAAACTGCCCAGAAAAAAGATCCCAGATCAACCTATTATCATTACAATTTTCTGCTTTAGATGGGAACTTAGATCTTTTTTTTATATGATTTTTGCCTTGAAATATCCATTTTGACGCAGAAGTTTCAAATAGTAATAACCCTTGTGTTTTTTTCTGAAAGCATATCCATGTTATGCAGCACTTTATCTTCCCTCATCTCTGTAACTTTTCAAATTTTCATAATCTTTAGGAAAAAAAATCAATGTGTTTGTAGGGGAAACCTGGAGACAGGATTTGTCTGGTCCTGGTAGCACAAAATAAAACCTGTGCCTTGAGTTCTCCCCCAGAATCTTGCCAGGGTTGGCGCAGGACATGTGGTCATAAAAGGGGATGAAAGGGAAGCGGCAAGTGGTGGGGCAGTGGCTCTGTGTGCCCTGCCTCTGTGGGTAGCTTGGTTTGCAGTTGTACGGTGGCTATTGGTGCCGTGGTAGTGTGATTAGGGGATAGCAGCAGGAAATACTGGCACAATCTGTGAGGCTGGCAGTTGGAAGTGGCGGAGGAGATCAAAGGCTTGAATCTGTTTGCAGGCTGGAGAATAATTGCAAGTTACTCCCAAAACGTGGCCTGGCAGGGCAGCCGAACCATAGGCTGTATCTCGTGACGTATTTCCACAGGAGAGGTGAGTACATGGCATGCGTGGCCCCATCTGCAATACTGTGCTCAGTTCTTGTTCTCCATGATCCATCCCCTGTTCAAGTTGCATTGGTGTATTCAGAAAAGCTCTTAGAGGATAAATGGTTTATTTTATCAAAGAAGGTTGAAACAGTGGCTGAGTTTTAGTCTCCTGTCTGCGGGCAGAACAAGGCTGGTCTCATTGTCTGCAACTGGAGGGTAAACATCAATGAGGGGAAAACAGCCTTTGAGCTGGAGAACCCCGTATCATAGAAACATAGAATGGTTTTGGTTGGAAAAGAGCTTTAAGATCATCGAGTCCAACCATTGAATCAGCCCTAAGTCCACCACTAGACTATGTCCCTATGTATTACATCTAGTCATCTTTGAAGCACCTCTAGGGATGGTGACTCAACCACATTCCTGGGCAGCCAGTTCCAGTGCTTGACAGCTCTCACAGTAAAGAAATTTCTCCTGATATCCAGCATAAACCTCCCCTGGAGTAACTTGAGGCCACTAGCCCAACTGTAGCCCACCTATGAAGAAGTTTTAACTGAAAATGGTGCTCATGGCCACCAGAGGAGCAAGGCTGTAGAGCAGCAGTGGGGAGGAGATGCTGGGAAACTTAAGTGCTCATCTTCATCTTGCTCATTCCTCCAGCAGTGTCCTCATATCTGTTGCTTCTTCTCACGGGTCGCAGCGTGTTTCCAAATCTATCAGGCATCTCATGCATGCTGTCATAGCAAAGCAGACTCTGACAGTAAGAAGAAATCATGAGTTCTTGATTATCTTAAGAGTTTTAAGATGCAAAATATAAGGTGTTTAATAATTCTGTTTACTGTTTACTGCAAATACGCTGCAGTCAGAGTATCTTTAAACTATTAAAACTTTTTTCCTGACAGCCTCATGCTAGAAGGCTTGACATAATAAATTTATTCAACTCCTGAAAAGAGTCCAGGGCCAAGCAGGCATAGCCATCCTGGTTGCACTGAGAAGGTCGAGATTTTCCATTTAAAAGTGCCTGAGGGAAAATGGCAAGTAATTTGTTCCTCCCCCTTCCCACCCAGTGCGGCTGTGGGGAGCTGAAACTATTTGTGAACTTGGTGTTTCAGCAGGTCCAGAAGACCAAAGGGTCTGTTGGACTTGAGTCTTTCTGGGGATCTTTCCAACCTGAATTACCCCAAGGCCTTGTGATTTTATGATCCAGGTTTTTTAGGGACAAGGCAGGGCAGGCTTTCACCAGAGCCCGCAGAGCTCTGCGGTTGCTCCCTCTGCCATACTTTCATCACAGTGTCTGTGAGCACTGAAGGTCCTTGGATGGAGTCCTGGCTCCTTGCAAAGGAGCTCTTGACATCAAGGTGAAAGGTGAAAGTCAACACACCAAAATGTTTGCTCATGTTTCTTCTGCTAATTCCCCAAGTGCCAGCAGAGGGAGAGGCTACAGGTCAGAAGGCTCAAGTGACTATCTCTGTGGTACCAAAAGCTCTTCCTCAGCAGAGCTTCCTTACTTGTTGAATGTCTGAGCAAGGGATCATCTTACTAATTAATAAATCTACAGGTCTTCAAGTCTTTCACTTCATATGATATTTTCTAAGCTGTTTTTAAATTATAATGAGACTAATTAGCGACATGTGACCTCTTGTACCTGACTTATGGAGTCACAGTTTGGGAAGTACTCTCTGATTTTTTATGGCAGTCAGAGCTGGTATCCAGTCTCAGCAGATCTCATTACTGTCTCCTGGTGAGGGGGGAAGTGAGGACTTCAGTGCCTGAATAACAGTGGCAGGAAGAACTGTCCTACTGTCCTTCATCTCTGGGGCGACATCCCAAACCAAGAAGGGTCAGGGATCCCATGACCAGGGGACATAGACTGACTCATGGTCATGCTGTTTGGGTAGGAGTGGTCCAAAACAGAGCCAGAGATAAACAGCAAATTGCTTGCAGGTAGGCAGGGCAGATGATCTGTCTCCCAGGACCTGAGCTCATTCCATGGCCATCTTGTGTACAGCCATATCAGGCTACTGTTGGGCTGCGTTCACAGTTGTATATAGTACGGCCCAATAGGAGAAGATTTGCAGAGAGAAACAGTCCTGATACACCAACATCTATGCTACTCCATTTTGCTGCTTTATTGTGGATTTACTCTAATTTGAGCCTGTGAACTGAATACTCACTAGTGGTAGGAGCAGATCTTCCCATGCATCCCTAAGTAATGCAGTTAGTTCACTGTCTGGAACCAAAGCACATGGAGGATGATGTGGAGTAAATATATTTCTTTTCATCTGCAGCAGGCTTTTTTCTTGATATTCAGATGATGGTTAACAGTCTCTGGGCAGAAAGAGTGCAAATCTTGCACTATGTGCCATAAACATTACTCCAGACAGTAGACAAAATGCTCTGGAAAAGTCCTTGGAAGATCCCCATCTGGGGTTCATATAGTGAACACTGTGAACATGTCACACTGTGGTATCATGCCTTTAATCTGCTCTTACAGCCTTTGCTAGAGAGTCAAAATTCCGTTATTATGCAGATGGCTGTGTACCACTGATTGGTCTCATTTATGAATTTTAAAGTACATTTTAAAGGTCAAGCAAGTAATTTTAATCAGTCATGTGTGTTTTGACAGCTGATAAGTACTGAATGTACAGCAGCACCTGGAAAGCAGATTAATTATATTTACCATTACATATTTGGATGGGGCACAGGGATGGTGCTTCTCCCCTCCTCATTTCACTCTCCATCATCAAGTTACTGGCACTGATCAACCAGTGCATCCACAGGAGAGCACTGTCATTGCAGCACTCCAAATCTGAGTCACAGCTGCTTGGATGGGGGCCCAGGACCCGTGTCTTACTGCTGCTGATTAAGAGAGTAGTAACTGCATCAGAGTGGTGCTACCCTCGGCTCAGAGCATTCCTGGCTACTTAATCCATGCCACTTTCTTCTAGGCTGCCTTGTCGAGTAACCATTTGGAAATTTGTCTGGCGTGGTTGTTCTCAAATTCTTGTGTGCAGGCCACTCATGCAGTGGTTGTGGAAAGCTGTCAGATTGCAAGATGACAACTGAGTATCCTCAATTACTGTCTGTAGAATTATAAGTAAAGAAAATGAAAATTTCCCATTTCCACAAATGGCAGTCACAGGCTGGGAGCAAGGCATGAGCTCCGGTGCTGTAACATCAGCTTCTACCATGGCTAACTGTATCATTTATGGGAGCAGTAGTACATCCAGGGATGGCAGCAAGGCTGACCAGCCCTGTCAGGAAACAGATGAGATTCTTCAGCTTAAAAAAAAAAACAACAAAAGAGGATTAAATGAGATCTGATGGAGCCTGTGAAGTCATCTATCGTGTGGAAAAACTGAACAAGGGAGGACTGCAGGGCATGTAATTGAAGTGGTAAGAGAGTCGGTGTAAGTAGACAGAAGTGCTTTTTTTGGTGTCTTTCCACTGTGTTTTTGGAACGTGTCAGGATTGGGCAGAACAGGCTTCAAAAAGGGACAGGATCCATTCATACGAGACTGGTGAGACAGTAGCCCAGCTCCAGCAGCTGTTCGGGGGAGTCCCCAGCTCCCTGCTTGCTGGAAGCCAAGCAGCACCTCGGGAATGGCTGCTCCTGGCACATCTGGGGAAAAGCCGATCCCAGCACAGGCACCATTCGCTGAGCCTCTGGTGGAGCTGAAACTGGAGAGGTCCTTGCAGCT
This sequence comes from Mesitornis unicolor, assembly GCF_000695765.1. Classification (NCBI taxonomy): domain Eukaryota; kingdom Metazoa; phylum Chordata; class Aves; order Mesitornithiformes; family Mesitornithidae; genus Mesitornis; species Mesitornis unicolor. Next base: position 67,478 of record NW_010196421.1, read on the forward strand.
CACAGCAGCAGCTTGGCTGCTCTTCAACAATGCCTGGCTGAAGCAGCCATAGGCAGGCTTCAGGGGACCCTGTGTGCCACTGGGACACCACCAACTCTTAGCAAGGATGGGGTCAGTTTTAATCTTTCCGACACTTTCAGCTGGGATGCAGCTCTCACTGTAGAAAACCCCAGGATTTTGCAGCCCATTCAGACTGTATACAGATCAGCCCAGACATTCTTAATTTCCACAGCACCGTTTCTTAAGAACTGGAGGGTGGAGGATTAAAACAATTTACAGTTTACAGAAACTCGTCTCTGTTTTGCTCTGTTCATGGGAACAAAGTTCATAGCGCTGGTTTTATGGTACCACCTAGCTTTTATACTCCACACTTTGTTAAACATAGTAATGAGTTGAGCGCTGTATAGCACACTTAATGCGTGCAGAAAATAAAAGTATTTCCTGCCCACACTTTAAAAGAGCTGCTAGGATGGTAAAGGCTCTTTCAAGCTTAGGGCTGCTAGCCTAAACAGTACGTACGCTGGGTTAGTCTGTCAAAAAGCCCTGTACTGCAAATGTAAATTTATCTTTGTAAGAATGACAAGCTCCCATTCAAAGCGAAACATTATATAAAGCAGTTCACTGAGGCAGTATGTTTTTCCATATTTCTCCTCTGGAACAGAGAGGAGGTTTGTATTACATTAATCAGCTTCTAAGCCCTGAAGGTCACAATTATCTGGCCGCTACTTTTCAGTATTAGTGATTTTAGTACATGATTAACTTTCATGAGTGCATCGTTAAGATGAGGGATTGTTTTTGAAGTTTCAAGTAGAGCAGCAGGTCTTAGCTTTAGTATTTGCCATACTTGCTCAGCCACTGTTAAAAGGGATGATTTATAGAAAATCCAGCTGTGAGTTTTCATTTCTTCAAGAGCAGGAGGCGGGACTAGAAACCAACCTAAAACCAAGCGGAGCATTGATCAGAGTAGAAATGATGTAGAGCACAGCTCCGCAGACGGCAGCTTAGCATCGTGGAAGTATTGGCTGGCAGCGATAAGGAGGCGGAAGCAGCGCTCAGTGACAGAGGAGCCATCTGTCAGGAACTGGGAATCCGATTTCAAGGGAGCAGAAGATGAAGTACAGAAGAAAGTGATTTTGGTTCAAAGGTACAGTGAAGCCCAAGGATATCTGTGGCCAGTAAGTTTCTATACTGTAGCAGGGATGTTTAATGCAGCAGTTCGTACTGTTTGGAAGGGCTTTTCAGCTTTGAAAACAGCCATAAGTAGTTCCTTTATAAAACAGCTTTTACTTTAAGTTTTTTATTTATTTTTTTAAAGATATAAATAAGCTTATCTGTTTGAGACGGTTTGTTTAAAAACTTGTAAGCAAACTTGAAAACTGCTGGTGTCCATCACTTCAGAGGGTGGTTTTGTTTAATAAGGTCATCTCCTGTTGAGAATAAGATTTGTTTGTAACCTTTCTGAAAAATATCTTAGAAGAAAAGACTGCTTTGGCCCCAGTTGTGAGGTGAAAAAGGGTAGGCAAGAATATTTTTTCTGGAAAGGGGAAAGGAGTTCCCACCCAAATAGATCTAAACTAACTGGAACTACAGTGTATAAACACCCCGAAGCTAAATCCTACCCTCACTTACACTGATGTAAGTCACGTTTAAGTCTACTGCAGTTAATAAAATTACTCCTGATTTAATTAAGGATAGAATTTGGTTGCACATTTCTTAATAATTAGTAAGTCCCATGGTTCTTTCCAGAATGCATTTTATGTTAACAGATTGTTAAGGGCTTCCTTTAAAATATGTTAAAATTAACTGTAAACTCACATTGTGATGCATCTTTTGTCATGTATTTGTATCCTTCTTTGAAACAAGCACAAAAGCCAGCATGATATTGTAAGCAATCCTATTATTACCCGTTAACAGGTTCTCAGATGAGGTTTGCACTGCTCATAGTTTCATGCTTGTTTCAGTTCGGTGGCTCCTATTTGGGGTGATATGCTTTAATCCCAAAAAGGTTTGTGAAGCTCCAGCTGGGAGCGATGAGGCAATATTCGCTGTAGCAGAGAAGTGTCAAAAGTTCTGTACAAGACCCCAGACTGTATTATTGTGAACAAAACTGTTCTATTACAAGTTGTACAGAAAAATTACTCTCGTTGCAGTGGTTTTAATGTATAAGTTAGAAGCAGAAGCATTGGCTGCTGACTGAGGAAAAAAAAACCAACACAACACAAAACCCACTCACTATTATGGCCCAATATGGATGACAAAACACTGTAGCATGTGTGGGAAAATGGCTGCAGTCCAATGTCTGGAACCATTTATCTTCTGGTAGAGTCTGGAAGATGACTGTTTTATGTATTTTACAGAAATCCCTGCTGATTGATTTCATTTACTTAGGGGGAGGGGGCATGGTGACTGATGGCGGGGACAACTGGGAAAAAAACTGGATTCTTTGCATTATCCTGACATCCTGTTCTGGTTGGGGCTGTTGGGACCTTCAAAGGGGACCAGACCATGCTGGGCAGCTCGATATGTCCTGCCACTGCTTTTGCTACTACACACAGCCAGAGGTTTCTTGCTTCTTTCTGGGTCTCAGTGAGCTGAAAGTTGTGGATTCTGCTTCCACTAGTGCCGGGCATGTTTTGGAAACTGTGTTTTGCAGAGATATGAAGGGAATGGACAGAAATGGATACAGGTCTTTCTAGCCTGCCAGTGAGGGTGGGCACTGCTATTGAAGAGGGAGGAAGAATTTGTGAAAGGTCTGGTGGAAAAGTCTGTTTTCAGCGTGCAGGGCTTGCTGAAATAGCTCATCCCGCTCTGGCACGAGGTCTGTACGCTAGAATGATGATACAGTTTTCTTCTGACGTTTGCTGCTCACATAGCCACAATTCCTAGTGTTTCTTTATTTGTAAGGAATAGAGAGCTTGTGAGCACGGTAGAAACAACAGGGATATCAGTGTCTTTTCTTTACCTTACTGTTATTTTTGGGTGTGCTCTACCTGCCTGTCTGTTGAGGTGTTTGCCTTCAAATCAATTAGTCTCACAGCACGGCATGACAGTCTCTTGTTATGTATGAGGCATATCTACAGACATTTGCTTTAATGTTGCAGGGAATCAGTGCCAACATTTTCATATAATGAAACAAGAGTGGGGGGATACATTTCCTAGTCAGTACACTGCTACTGTGTTGAAGTTTAACAAAAAATAGGGAAAAATTGATTTTTCAATTGACAATATTACTTCATTTTGTACCCATCAGTGTCTTCACAGGGTCCTCTACTAATGGTTACAATGCCAGGTCCAATGCAGGGTCACATAACAAACCTGAAGAAAGGGAAGGTATTTTGTCTCTCCTATCTCATCCAGTTTCCCAGACATAACCACTTAGTACAGTCATGACATTATTCATTGACAGAGTGGGAAAGGAAGGAAGAAAGATCTTCTACTTTACCCCAACCATCAAGGAAGCTTCACATATTTATCAAGTAATATTAGCAGATTGGTATGAGCTATTAAGCACTTTGCTTAAACAGTATCCTAGGAATAAACCCAGCATCACCTCCCTTCTGAAGAACACCCTGGACTACTGCCCTGCAGTGTTCTTCAGCCTTCACTCGTCACCGTGCTGTCTTGATGTGCGCTCATTTTCTGTGTCTCTATTTGTTGAGGATGTGCTTATGGCTATCAGACATCTCTTCATTACTCATGTGTTGACCTCTGATTTCTAAGTTTACAGGAATTTAGATTAATCATAATCTTTCCTACTTTCTTCATTTTCTTAGCCTCCTTTTCAGCCACTGCATGTTCTGGTTATCCTCCCACAGAACAGGTTCTTGTTGGGACCCTCCCAGAGGGGTAGCTGCTTTTGCTCTTGATTGAGTTTGAGCCTTTCCTGCTTTTTGGTAGATCTCATCAAGGAGGGCAGTGGGTAGTGCCCTGGGTTTCAGGTGAAGGTACCAATTCCTTTCCTTGGGTATGCCACTGAACTGCCCTGCAGCATGCAGCAAATCAAGTGCACTGCTGTCTGTCTTAGAAGATCTGCCTTTAGCATGGGGTCCTTGAGGGAGACAACCTTCCTCATTGAGAGGACTCTTAATGAGAAAGTGCTGGCAAACAGATCTAGGGTAAGTCCAGATTCTCCCTTTAACCTTGCACTTTGGCAGGAAGGGAAAAAAGGAGTCTAAGCTGATGTTAACGTGTTTTTTCATCCAATGGGACTGCATTCTCCTGGTAATTTGGAGCAGGTCTGGGGAACTGTCAGCCCCCGACCCTTCCTCTTCTGTAAGGATTTGTAGGATTGTGTGCTCAGGCTCCAGCCATTTTGGCTACTGCCTGCACAGTCCCTACATTTTTATTAGTCAGCTCTTAAGTCTCTTCTTTACCTGGAATCACCCTTTATGTGGCCACCACAAAGGTGCCTTCCTGAGTGCGCTACTTCTTACAGGTAAATTATCTCCGAACGTATTTTACACACTTTGCACATGATCTCATTTTTTGATAAGATTTGTCCTTTTGTACTTTGCGATATAGTACATGACAAGCATAAGCCAGGTGGTAGAGCTACAGCTGCCTCTTGTTTTCTTATCAGATACTGTTAAAACCAGAAAATTAGATTATAAAAAGAAAAAAAAAAGGGAGCTCTGTAGGCTGTGGAACATTATAAAACCTCCCACTGAATGTCTACGCAGGACATACAGGAACAGCAAAGCTGTTATGTACCAAATGAGTTCACAGTGGGGGCCAACTGAATGCAATGCATAAGTGATTTACTTATTCATTTATAACCCTAACATAGAATCATGAATTTTTGCTGTCCCATAAAAAGGATGACTTTATGTGACCCTCTAAAGCCTTCAGCATTAAATGGCGTTAAGTTGATGGCTACTTGTTTTGTACCTTCAGTGAAAAAATATGCATAAATCAAATAGGCTTTGCTTGTAATGTACTCCTAATCCTCCTCACCCAAATCTAGTGATCAAGCATGGTTTCCTGAACTCAGCAGAAAGGTCACCTCATAAAAAATAGGGGGGTATAATATTCAGGCCACCCAGACAATGTTTTTTGGCTAGGACATTGCTTTAATTAAGTGATTGTAAAGTTAAAATAATAATAGGATTCTGATTTAAGCAGATAAAAGTGAGGGGAACTACATTAAACTCAGTTTCCATCCACCGAACACATCCAGACGAGCTAAATTCACATGCTGTTAGAAGAACATTTTTGCACAGAGGGACAGACAGGATGGGCTGAGGTTGAGTCCTGAATGTTCTTGGTTTTGCTTAATTAAATCAAGCCCCTAGCATTGTTTTGTTTCTTAATTACCTCTGGTTTGTTGATTTATTGATGCTTTTGAAGACAAGTAGACTCAGTAAAACAGAATTGTCTTGTGTCATATAAAAGCTTCTGTTAAAACTGTGGTCCTTACAGACAAAAGAAAAGGATTGATTGAGGGGACTTTTGTGGAGATGGTCTTCCACCTACAGGTAAAAACAGCAGTAGCTGTCTTTTAAAGTTACTGAATTGCAGATGAAATTGAAGGTCTTGTGAAATCACTGATCAGGACTGTGTCGGTTCTTGAAATCTGCCAACACAGTCAACAATTTGGGCAGAAAGTGTATGGGAAGTGGTGGTCCTGCAGAAGGGGTTGGTGGCTGGAGCACATTCATGGAGTGCTACTGGGAGGAGCAAAGGCTGGACTTATCAGAATAGGCCCTTGCATTTGGGGGTGGCTTTGGAGGACATAGGAGTACTATGTGCTTTAGCACTTGTTACACAGGCTCTTAGCAGGGATGCAAACTCTGGATGGCTGTCACTCGCCAGACATGAGCACTGACATACAGTTGTAAAGTGACAACATGGTCCCACCTGGCTTACTTTTGGGGAAATATTTGGAGCTTATGCCTACTCTCTGCTGCCTGTATTCCCAGGACCCCCACACCTGCACCCTAAACCCCAACTCCAGAAAGCATCTCTGTGGAGTATTTTTCGGCCCAGCACACATAGCATCCAGGAATTACTCCTCCTCTCTGTATCTCTCCTGTGTCTGTGTGTCCCAACCAGTACACCTAGAGCAGGGCATGGGCCCTCGCTTGCCAGAGAAGAAGGATTTAGCAGATCGTTTGTTCAGAAGATGCTAATTTGTCATATCCCTCCACCAGTGGTTAATGACCTGCTTCGGCAACCCTGGTGTATTAATTTGGTTTGCAGGAATGTGCACACAGATGACCAGGAGCGAATGTGGTAGATACAGGTGCAACAGTATGTACCTTTTTTGTGCTTCTGAGCTATTGAATTCAAAATATAGGTGTGTATTAATATTTAGCACTTACATTGCACATTAAATCTGCATGGGCCTGTAGAAACATGTCTAATTTATACATCCAATTTAATAGAAGAGGTAATCACACATAGTAGTCAGTCTTTTCATCACTTAACCCAATGAGGAATGAAGACACTATTTTATTTGGACTGTAATTGCTTATACATGCCTGGAAATATACCGACCCATATTCTCAGTTCTTTGTAAAAACACCACAAGTTTGTCATTACAAGAACATTTCGACAGCTGTATAATGAGTTAACTTCACATTTTAACTAAACTAAAAATTAGGAGGCTGACCCATATCTCAGTGGGATATCTACACTGGAGTTTTCCAGTGAGCTTAGGTGCTGAACGAGCTAAACCAGTTCCTTTTAAAACATTGTTTGAAAATCATCTTTCAGGGAATAGAGTCTTCAAAGCCTGGTACTGATAATGAGCAATGCTGGCAGACCTTTGAGCCAGCCTCGAACACCCTCACGATTTATATTATTTAATTATATTACATTTATATGGCCCACCCGAGCTTCCAGAGCGAATTCAATAGACAGTTATAGTTCTCCCTTAATTCTTCAGCCCTGGTTGCTATGGCGTCCAAGTTAGGAAAATATCTGCCAGCTCCAGGTGGCTGAGCACAGAGATGGGTGAAACCTGAGCAGTAATTTAGGGAGCCAGGAGGCAGTATCCTACCAGCGGGTATTGTCCGTGGGTTGTGCACAAAGGGGCAAGGAGTTGTGAACACTGCTGGGAAACCTGGGCTTTATTTAGCTACAGTGAAAGAAGCAGGCTGTACCAGCAACCTACATTTGTGAAATAATTTCCTGGAATGTTCAAATTAAATACAAAATTCAAGATTAGAAGAGGCTGTCTGGTATCACCTGTGGTTAACCTCAATAGCATCCCGCTCTGTGACTTGTTCCACTCAGCTCAGTGGGATTATAATAGTTGTAGAATAAGGCGCCAGAACTGAGCCTTCAGGTTAAAGACATAGAATGAGAATTGTAAGTACTGTGCAAAAAAATACATTCTTATTTACAGTCTTGGTACTGACAATTTGTCCCTTGAGATCAACGTAATATATACAAATAGGATTTACAAATTCAAACTTTTTAGATTTAACTATCCTTAGGAAGGATCAATATTCAAATGCTTTGGTGGAGTTTCTTCCCCTGTCCAGTTGTCACTGTTTTAAGTCACTTTAATAGGGAGAATTCATTTTCATTGAAAGCATTTTTTTCCAACATTTTGTTGTTTCCCGTAAGGAAAGAAAAATGACTACCAAACAAAATACAACTTGTCTGAAATCTCATAAAAGCTCTTACACAAGAATCTATCAAGCCTGGGAAAATATGTGTTCCTTTGTAAAAACATATTTTTCCTTGAAGTCACTGCTAGATTGCAAAAGTTCACATAACATATTGGTATGTGTATGTGTTTATGTAAGATGGACCTCTGTATTTCACTTTCTGATGTCAGTGTTGCCTTGGCAACTCTATTTTATTGATTAGTAGAATATATATAATTTGTTTCAGAGCTGCATCATCTTACAAGTTCATTTTTCTTTGTGAGAAGTGGTTTCAATTTCTTATTCTCTGAGTAAAATATCACATATTCTCTGATATGAGAAATGACTTTCTTACAGTCCTTTTGGAGGTATTTCTGTGGCTGTTCACAGAACCCAACAAAGTTTGGCAAATGGATGCTGAAAAATAAAGTAACTTAATACATTATGTAGTGATACATGCATTTCTTATTAAAGTTCCTTTGCTGTATCTGTTAACCTAATATTTTATCTGTAGCTTCGCTGGTAACCAGCTGGAAGCTGTGTCCGTGCAGTTCCAGTTACCAGATACTACATAGTGGTTTTCCTCCAGAAATTTCAAATTCCAGTTAGTAGTACTTTGCAGGATCTCTTTGAGCTAAGTACTATTACAGAACTTACTTTACACTTAGATAAGCTGAGATAGGGAAAATTTACCCTCAGATAAGAGTAAATCTGAAATAGTAGTGACAGTAGCTCCTGAAACTCAAGAAACTTTTACTCTTGTTCTGCCCATTGTGGATTTGTCAGGTCCAGTGGGTTCTGATTTAGGACAGAGGTGTTTAACAAATCAATTGTCCCACTGCAAGTCCTATTGCCCTTAGTGAACACATATATGAGAAGTTGTGGTCCTGACGTGAAGACCTTTCATTTTCACACAAACTGAGTAGGGGAGATGATAGAAGGGAAAGGAAGATAGAAGAGAGAGATAGGAGAGAAACCATGTTTCAGTTCAGATGGTGCCATTGCCTGTTTACATGCACAGCTGGAGAAATCCCAAATATCCCCTGCTTTTGGTTCTGTCCTTTCCTCCCTTATGTTTATTTGTTTCATGGTTTATGAGCAGCATCACAGGAGCCAAGAGCAGGCAGGGTGTGCAGCTTCCCAGATCAAGTCAGGCAGGGGAGCAATGAGAAAAAAACTAAGGAGCCTGAGAAGAAGGAGGAGTACAAATAAAGGATGGGAAAGTAATGGAAGTTCAGCCAAATGTTGATGTAAAAGCTGTCTTTTTAATGTAGAACTGAAAGCACAGCCATCCCTACAGTCTTAATATTAACAATTTACAAATTATAGCGGTGATTGTATTCGTATGTCATACAGAGTATAAATGATGAGAATGGGTTGTCAACACACATAGGAAAACAAGTCTGAAAGTCTCTAGCACTTTCTTTAAATATAATAGTTCCTGACAATTAAATATCCCATTGGTTGTTACCCAAATATTTATCTTCAGTGAAGTTACAAGAAGTCCACAGTCAGAGAAGACCCACACCCTCCTGTTCTCTGTCTTAAAGATTAAATTATGTTCTACCTTTGAAAAAGCACTTGGTTTCTGGTTTTATTCCGTTTTATTTTTGTGGATAACTTTGAAATAAGAATGAGAAAAGAGAATACCATTGGTGGCAAGCAGGGACAAAGGCACTGTTACTAGATTGTGGTTTTGAAGGCTGTTTACCATGCTAAGTCAGAGACCATAATGTGAAATCATGTTTTTATTTTTTTTTATTAAAATATTCAACAACAGGCCTTCCTAGCAACAAAGCTCCACCTAACACAGAGCCTTATTTTCTTGCAAGGATCCTGCAGTTTTACATGTATTTTCTTGGCCGGTCTTTGGCAGCAACAACACTAATTTATTCCAGATGAAAGTCAGGCCCGCTATAATTAGCAATACCATGGTATTTGTCTGAAAAATCAAGAAACACTGGCATTTGCTAGAGAGACAATGTGTCTTGTGAAGAACCCAGTCCATTTAATTCAAGCTTTTTGGTACCCGGGGTTAAGCAGATGGTCCAGTCCATTTGTCACAGCTGCTTAAATTCCTTGTACAGTCTAAGGAGAGCAGCAGTTGCTGACTGAAGACCTGTGGAGGGAGACCCATTCCCCCTCTCCATCCATCCGGCCACCCGGGATGACTCAGCCTGTCTCATTTCAGTAAATACCTCTTCCATTGGGAGTACAGAGGGACAATAAGAAATAAATGCTGGCACCTCCGTGCAGTTGGGATTCACTTACTCATTTGAAGATGGATGTGACTTATCTTCCTCTTGCATAATAACCCAAGAATTAGAGCACTCACCCCAGAGAGAGGAGATTCTGGGCTCTATTCGGTCTGAGTGCTCAGTCAAGCTCACATGTTCTACATTTAACTCAGAGGAACTAAATTCCCAATTTCATAGGATGACCATCCGTAAGTCTCCATGCTTTTGTTACTTACCCTTTCATTTTCTGCCTGTGGGGACTATAAAATGTGTAAAGTACCAGCTTATTTGTCATTGAACGTTTCGGCAGCACTGACTGCTACAAGATTCTGATTTTGGCTGAGATTTGTAATGAAGTATAAAGAATAGTAACACTTGTGCAAATTTCTTCCTTCACTTCTCAAAAAATGGTGAGGAAAAGCTTTGTTCTAGTAGATGCATTATGTGGTTTTGATTGATATTGGCAGAAGATGGGCTTTGTACAGCCTTTGGTTGTGGCATGCTTTGTGGAAGAGAAGATGAGTCTCCAGAGATGTTGGACTTGATATGTATTTAGAAAATGGCTGTCTGCTTGTTGGTTTTCTAAGAGCATGATTATTTTCTCATTTTTGGTTGTCTCTTCTAGGGAAATTTTTGCTGGAGCTTACATCTGTAGCACTGGGAAATGCAGTGCTCCAGGATCCTTTCTTGCAGCTGCCTCTTTTAGGAGCTTTTAGACTTAGGCAAGTATGTAGCTCAGGGCAAGGGTAGGCTAAAGAGCTCCTACTCAGTGCAACAGCCCCTTAGCATCTTCTCTTGGAGTTTCTAAAGAAGGAAGGGGTGGGAGGAACTGGACTGCAAGGACAAAGTGGGGGCATTATGCTGTGAGGACATTATGCAGTCACTCCTGCAACACTGGCGAAGAATGCAGTAGTGATATGTTCCTCGTCTGAGTCATTCTGGAGCTGCCAAAAGTTGGAGCAGCCCATTGCCCAGTGATGAGTAGCGGTTGACCTTTATTCCCACCACAGAGAATATTGTAAAACTGAGCTAAATTGATTGCGTTCTGAGCACTCGCATCAGTGCAGTGTACCTTCCTACAGATTTGGATTCCTTCCCTCCACCTCACTGAATTCCTATCCTTACTTCCCTCCTCTCATGCTACTCCCAAGATCTCTCTCCCATCCCTTAAATATTTTTTGGGAAATTGGTACATATGCTGTGGCTGATGCAGTACTGTCTACTCTTTAACCAACTGTCTGCTGCTTTTTAGTGTGGGTAGTGGATCACTCCACAAATGCCTTTCCCTTACTGGAATACTAATATGTAGGCTTTTCTTTACCCAGTACCGGCTTTTCTAAAACATATCATTTTTGAGATGTGGCTCCCCTTGTCAGATATGGTTGAAACTGGCCAATAGATTCTGAAATGATATTGGGGTGCAGGGGTGTGTACCAGAGAGACAGGTGGCAGGAGTATTATTTCCTTAGGAAGCAATACTGTAATGCAAGTAGAAATTAAAAGTATTATGAGGAAAATAGTAGGTGAAGCTCTATGAATTGTGTCTTGGAGACAAACATTAAAGGAAAACATTTTTAGGTTTGCCATAAAGTCTTCTAAATTATGATAGTGACAAATTGTTGAGCAACTCATCATAAGGAAAATACGGGGCTCACCCTGCCAATTCATCCCTAATGTACTCCAGCTCAGCAGATGGGTAACCAGTGATGAATATGGTCAAAGCTTATCAAGCATAGTAAACAGCTATACAGCTTATAGGTGGCTAAAGTTATATCCATACATTGCATTTATAAAGTGACAGTTATTTTGGTCATCTCCTACTTTGACACCTTTAAAGGTATTATTAACTCAATATACCTTCTGTTAAGTAACATTTAAAAGAGAAAGAAGCTTGGATATAACATCTCAAATGATATTAAAATGTACGTACAGGCAAGGAGTTTTAGAAATTCATGAATGCTGTGTTTAGCCTTACATCTCCTTCTGTGTCTCCCCATCCACAGTTATAAAAATATTATGGCACACACATACGGTTTATTTTGCAAAATATTAAAAAAAATGAACTATGAATGAGCAGGAGGGGTTTTTTTCCATTGATTCAGAGCTGATCTTGAACTAACCAGGGGCAATTCAGCTACTGACAGTTCAAGAAAGGCATCCAGAGGTGTTGCTGGCTACTCTTGAAAACTAATTTTCATCTTGAAAATCAGATTGGCACAAACTGTTCAGTAAAAGTCAAAGAAATCAAATACATTACAGTGCCAAAAATACTTAGCATATGGTACCCACCAAAGTGTTTATAATTTAGGATTTATCCTTTGCTTTCAGACCTCAGGCAACTTCCTCCTAAAGCTCTTCTAGTGTTTTATATCAGTCTGAGTCTGCATAATCATTTCCCTGTTTCAGTCTTTGGTGATCCACCATAATATGCTTGGGTATATCTACAGAATGTCTGCTTGGCTTAGGATCTTGTGCTGTTACCACTTCTGAAGGTGAGAGTTGGAAGAGGAGTGGCCGGAGACTGGCTTCAGCCTGGGGAGGTGGCTGTCCCCAGTCCCCCCAGTACTCACTGGGGAGAAACTCTTCAGACCAGGAATCTAACATTGCATTGCTTCGGTTTCCTAAAATGCTCCATCACTTTGAAGTTTTTACCTTGATGTATGAAATGACTAATTCAGACTCTTCTGAGTTAAACTGTACCGGAGAGAGGAACTCTGCCTTACTCCGTGTACAAAATGATTGTCATTTAATGCCAGTTTATATGCACCAGCTCCTAGACCAAGTAGGACTTGTGTACACACGTACACTTCAGGAAAGAAATCTCTGCTTGAAAAGCTTGACCCAAAATGTTAATTTCAGGGAGAGAGTATTCTGCTATTTACACAGCAGGACATAGAGGTGCTGCATGAGAACAGTAATGAAAATATATTCATATTTATTATTTATCAAATGAGACTTGTCTGGTGTGTTTTCATACTGTTGGATATCACTGGGGAATCCATCTGGGGTGTTACTAGGTCTCCTCATGGAGAGAACACAAAGCACCATTTTGGGCGGTCAGAGCAGTGTCCTTATCTCATGGGAGGCCCTCAGGAGGCAGAGCACTCCTGGAAAAACATCCCACCTGCAGGCCCAGAGCATTCACCTGAAAGCCTTTCGGTGCTCAGCTTCAAGACTGGCAGCAAAATAACCCGCCTGAATAAAGGAGCACGATATTAAAAAAGCAGTGCCAATGTTATTCCTTCAGAAACTTGATAGAAGTTAAATTCTGCTTTTGAAAATGTCACTTCTCTGGGTGTGGGTAGGGGTGTGAGGGGTTTCCAAGCAGCGGAGTGTTCATTCAGGAAGAAATACAGCAAGCTACATATATTGCGGCTTGGAGTCAAGGTATCAGACCAGTACTGTGTGCTTTTGATTCCTAGTGACTATTACAGTTATTTCCAGTAGAAAATTATATTTGAGGGGGCTGGCAGAAGGCACCTAAATATCTTACAAATTCTGTATAGTTATGGATGAAATATTTATGAAATAAATTCCAAGGTAAAACCCACAGTAAAGCTATGAACCATATTTCAGTTACGGATAATCTTCCATCTTCACATTCCTCAGGACTCATTTGTGGTGCTGTCCTTTCTCATTTTTTCATCTCTTGAAAGCCATATTTGCCTTAGGGGTACAATATCATCATGGTAAAGATGAGCTGGTGCTGCTGGTCTTGTGATGGACTGCCGTACCTGAGCAGCTCTGTTAGCGCACAGCTCTGAACAGCTGCTGTGGAAGGGTCCTCACATTTACTACAGATGCTAATGCCCAAATGATGGCGGGCGTGTTTTGCCCTTTTCATTTCCAGGCATCATAAAAACTTGGGGACTTTTAAGGCCATTTGCCAGATGTGATTAAAAATTAATGGAGCAGAGCACTTGTACCTGAATCCTCTGACAAGACACTTGGAATAACAGCTTTTACTAAGACTACATTTTTAAATGGTTCTTTTTGCTTCTGTATTTCTCTCCTTTCTGACCACAATGACAAGTTTCCTGTGATAAAAAATGGAGAACAACAGCAGAGGACATTTGGGGATTTTTTTCATACAATTCCCTGCAAATTCTAGTTAGATTCTGTTCATTGCACGTAGGGTGAGCTGCCAGGACGGACTGCAAACTGAAGCATAAATCTGAGTCAACAGGTGTGAAGTGGGGAAGCAGGTAGACAGACCTCTGTTTAGTGGTACAGGAGTTGCCTTCAGTGACGGTAACACTCAGTGTGTGCAAATTGAAATGTAGCAAACTCTGTTTTGTGGGGATAGGCCTACTGCATTGCTTCAAAGCCTGGCTGCATTGGAAGAGAGAGTAAATATCATCTTTTCTGTGTGCTGTTTCCTCAGCCTTAAAATATTTTAAAGGAAACTAAATAGAAAAAAGCAGGCGGTGAGGGTGGCCTGTGGTCCTGCATTGATGCTTTAGGAGGTCATTGAGGAGTGTTACTGTTCAGATTCTGAGACTGAATAAAATCAATAATGTGACGGCAAAGTAATACTGTTTATTTCTTCTTTACTAATTTACGTATGCTGAGCATTGCAGACACCAGCTAAATGTGGAAACTTAGTTGCACAGAGAGAGATTTGGTTCTTCAAATCCCATCAACCTTTTTGAACAGTTACATATAAGTAAGTATATATTTGAATGAGCATTTTTCTTCGCAGAAGCAAAGAAAAACAGTCACTGTTATCTGTCAACTATTCATAGAGCTTTGGATACAACAGCTTTTAGGGCCAAATTCTGATCATTTCACTCATGCTAAATAGGAGTGTACTCTCCAGGTTATTTATTAGTAGTGAGAGTGTCTAGTGTTTGGCAAAAATGTTCACCATGAAATATTGTTTTGGGGAGGTATTTATCACTAAAATTATAATTTGGGGATTTTCTTCATTTGAAAGATGTTGTGGTTTAGGCCCAGTGCATAACTGAGCACCACGATGCCCCCAAAAGGGCTAGTCAAAATAAGAACTGGGAGGGCTTCTCACCACTTAAAAAAGGTCACAGGCAAAAGACAGACTCATCATAAGGAATAAAAACAAAACAATTTTAATTTGTTACCAACATCAGAATAGAACAATGGGAGATACAACCAGATCTTAAAGTCAAAACACCTTCCCCCCACCCCTCCCTTCTTCCCGGGCTCAGCTTTTGTTCCGGTTCCTTCACCTTCCCCCTCCCCCTTTGCCTTGAGGCGCAGGGGGATGGGAGTGGGGGTTTGGTAGTCAGTTTCAAGTCATGTGCTTCTCAGGAGTAGGAAGACAGCCCAGTCTCTCTCTGCTTCCACGTGCCCCCTCCTCCCCTTTCCATAGGGGAGAAAGTCCTCAAAAGTCCAATATGGGT
>NW_010196422.1:0-1028 GCF_000695765.1 Mesitornis unicolor
AGGGGGCTGTATTGGGGTTAGGGAACCTATACTGGGGTTAAGGGGGCTGTATCAAGGTTAAAGCCCCTGTATTGGGGTTAGGGGGCCTATATTAAGGTTAAGGAACCTATATTGGGGTTAGGGGGCTGTATAGGGCTTAGGGAACCTGTATTAGGGTGTATTGGGGTTAGGGAACCTATATTAGGGTCAGGGCCCTGTATAGGGGTTAGGGAACCTGTATTAGGGTTAGGGGGCTGTATTGGGGTTAGGGAACCTATATTAGGGTCAGGGCCCTGTATAGGGGTTAGGGAACCTGTATTAGGGTTAGGGCACCTATACTGGGGTCAGGGGCCTGTATTAGGGTCAGGGCTCTGTATAGGGATTAGGGAACCTCTACTGGGGTTAGGGCCCCTGTATCGGGGTCAGGCCAGGTCCCTTAGGGAACCTATATTAGGGTTAGGGGGCTGTACTGGGGTTAGAAAACCTATATTAGGGTTGAGGCCTGTATAGGGCTTAGGGAACCTATATTGGGGTTAGGGGCCTGTATTGAGGTTAGGGAACCTGTATTAGGGTCAGGGGGCTGTATTGGGGTTAGGGAACCTATATTAGGGTCAGGGCCCTGTATAGGGGTTAGGGAACCTATATTAGGGTTAGGGGGCTGTACTGGGGTTAGAAAACCTATATTAGGGTTGAGGCCTGTATAGGGCTTAGGGAACCTATATTGGGGTTAGGGGCCTGTATTGAGGTTAGGGAACCTGTATTAGGGTCAGGGGGCTATATTGGGGTTAGGGAACCTATATTAGGGTCAGGGCCCTGTATAGGGGTTAGGGAACCTATATTAGGGTCGAGGCTTGTATAGGGCTTAGGGAACCTATACTGGGGTTAGGGAACCTATATTGGGCTTAGTGGGCTGTATAGGGGTTAGGGAACCTATATTGGGATTAGGGGCCTGTATAGGGGTTAGAGAACCTATACTGGGGTTAGGAGGCTGTATTAGGGTTAGGGAACCTATATCAGGGTCAGGGCTCTGTATAGGGGTTAGGGAACCT
>NW_010196423.1:0-29280 GCF_000695765.1 Mesitornis unicolor
ATTAATTAAAAAGAAATCAATAAATACTGACCATTCAAGGAATGCTTTGGGCTGGCATTATTCACACTGTTTGAATTGGCCAACTTCAGAACAGTTTTGTCAAAGCCAGTTATGCAGCAATCCACTCCTGTCATGGAGCACAGGTGCTCCTGGTATTCCACAGTTGCTTTTTCAAACCTTAAATGGTTTAATACCTTAGTCAGCATTTTACAGAACCAGATTTCTTTTTGGTAATTAGACTATATTTTAAACATATACTCAAATACTCAAAGAAGTTCATGTGTCACCTTCAACAAAGAAAGGGATTAACATAGCACACAAGTTTACTGGCTGAATTTCCAGGCTATAGCACAGTATAAAAGCTTTTCCACTCAGGTTTTAATGCCAACTTCAAACAAAGTACAGATTGAAGGAGATAAATGAGTTTTATATTTGACTGTCACACTTTTAACCTCAATTAATAAAGTCGAATACTGATTAGCTATACATCACTTAATAGAGGACTGTAAAACTGGGTCTAGGGCAACAATTCACACCTTAAACTTGACAATTCTGAGAGACTTTGCACATATTACAAAGCTGCACATTATTTTAAGGAACTTAACAGCAATGTAAAAAAAAAAAACAGTTATAAATATTAAACCTCCTTTTTTGGTTTTGTTTGGGTTTTTTCACATGGCAGGTAAATAATGAAAGGTGTCTCCTTTTTAATTTCCTACAGAAGAAAGGATGCATTCCTTTAAGGAGATGAAAACACCAAAATGAAAGCATACCCTATCTGGAACATTGACCCATTTATTTGTATCTGCAGCCAAAGATTCTACTTCAATAGATGTAGAAACCACTTTTTCAAAGCTGAATTAAAACTGCAAAGCATCTCTCACAGAGTCTCTCTCTTGGTAAACTGTGACAGGTACTCAGATCACATCGTTGGTCAGAAACTTCATTAGAACATATTTCAATTAATAATATTTTGCAAAGGAGAGTTAAATACAATATGAAAATAATATTGCTGTGTACTAAAAATTAAGAAAAAATGCTTGATGCATTTGGAATCTCTGAAAGACACATTGACTAACTGACATGGAAATTAGATTAGAAGCCTTGATTCATGCCACAATTTAAAGGATTCAGAAGTAGAACTATGCATGAGGAGGAAAAAAAGTTCAAGTTTGTAAGATCCAATAATCTGAGAGAACTTACCGCCCTTCTGCTTGTTGAGCTACAGAATTGATCCAGGCAAGACTCTTCCCAACTACAGCAGAAGACCAGACAGCAATACCCTGAATAGCTTCAGGACAGTGAAGCTCACATAATGCTTCTACCAGCATCATAATTGTCACTTCCAATTCATTTCCCTAAAACCAAACCAAAAGCTTTATGTAACAATTATCATACAAAGTAAGAGCTATACACATGGTTAAATACTTGGATATTTCAATTATACCCATCCACAAGTGAAGTGCTCTGCATACCCATCCATTACATAGCTCCCCTGCTTTTCCAAAAGCAAAGGGAAGAGTATATACTGTGAATTCACAGTCTGAAAGTCAAGAGTTAGCAATTGCTATGTGATGGTCTATGTAAGTATGAGAACTCATAAAGAAGCAGGAAGTAATAAATGTCTATCAAACTTTCTTTGTAAAAATTTTTAAGAAATTCAAGTCAAGTACTGAAGAAACTATTCAACCTTTTTAAAAAGGCTTAACCACTTTGTTCACTCATCCCACTCCTGCACTTATCTGCTACTTATAGAGGGAGGATACCCTCACGATACATCCTCTTCCTGCTCATATCCACAGGTAAGCAAAGACACTGCTACACACTCAGGAAGGCAACATGCTAATACAAAAGAAGTTTCACAAGGTTTAAGCAGAACCTTCCCCTTTAAGAGAAATTGGTCAAGCCAAACTGTGAACTATAGTATTCATTTACGTACAGCACTTGACCACATGTATACAGTACGTCCTAATCTCCAACCTACACTACCACTTAATCACAACATTCTGTCTATACAGAAGTACGAGTTTAAATTGCAGCTTTAAATAACACAATCTTTTACAGACCAGTTGGTTTAATAACTACTGATTGCCTTAATTAACGTTCTTTTAGAGTATCACAGCAATGTTTTTGCAATAGTCTACAGAGGTTGAAAAGAGAGTACCTGAGAGATACTATTATTAGTTTTCATTTCTGTGAGTAAATCAAAACCGTGCCTGACAGTCACAGCAGGCTGGCCAGCCAGCAACCCAACTCTCATGATGGAAAGTCTAATCCGTGTTAGCCAATCTTGGCATGTCTGACGATTAGTATAAAAGAACGTCCTGATAACCTTTAAAAAGACAGAAAAGTTAAGTTTTACAATACCATTCTTCTGTATTAATCAGAATAGTTACATTAAGTACTTAATATTTGTAACAATCAAAGTCAAGACAGGTTTCTCTTCTCCAGTTGAGTTTTCAATTGAGAGATTAAAAATTCTGCATCTTGAATTTTATTAAGACGGATGGTCTGAAATCATGCATAGCATGCAACTGGCCAGGCATACTGGAAAGCTAAAAATTTTGAAATCAACTCACTCTAAATTATATATTACTGCCATGTCAAAGTCTGGGAATTAAACAGCTTCTTTCAACAGTGAATAACATTTAGCAGTGAGAACTAAGTGAAAAGGTATGCTGTTTATAATTAACTATTATATTCCTCAAAAAGTAATTTTAAGCCTCAAATAATTGTGCTGCTTTATAACAGGATTGCTGAAAATCTATAAATAAGTGACTGCTACAAATTAGAGTTACTACAGACTTGATTGATTTGTACCACTGTACAAGCTGGTACTCCAGAAATAAATCCTGTTTTCACATGTTCTCTGAGAACATGAATTCAAAGCCAGACAAATTAAGTGTCACAAATTTTGTTTGAGTTCTTCTGAAGTTTCATGGTTAAAACCTGAACAACCTTGAAAATCCTGTTCATTTAATAGACTGTTTCAGGTAACATCAGGACTGTAAGACTGACAAACCTTGGGTGGAGAGGTGAGGGCATTGGCACATCCTTCATAAGCATTGTACATCAATTTTTCCAAGTTCTCCAGATACTGTAGAAGGAGAACAAGCCTAAGCTGGTTGCTACTGTGTCCTTCGTCATTGTCTGCAGTAGTCCACTGGCTAACATCGTGGTCAGGGTTTAATGTATGGGCTGCAAGACTCCTAATAATACCTACACATTTTATCAAAACATGAAAAAAAGAGTTACCAGACAATACTTTACTTAAATGTGTCAAGGGAGAGCAATGCTAAAGTAAAATCTCTCAAAAGTTAATAGTAATTATGTAAATGCTCTTTGCCATTACATTTCTTGATGTGTCAGAGAAAAACATGCTAAAAATCTATAACCACCAAAAAATAAAGCCATTGTCTTGGAAATTAAGTTCTTAGTTGCACACTCTCTTACAAAAGAAAAATCCCATAAAATAAATTATACTCTTTACATTACCTTCAATTGTTTGAAATGTATCTTGGGCTCTACCCAGAGGAGTTCTTAACTTTGAAAGAACAGTAAACTGAGCTGCTTCCCAAACAGCCCATTGCCAAAGGACTGCATCAGTCTTCAACAGATTACGAGGGATGGTTGGTTGATCTCTCTTATCTAGTCTTTGACAGCTATAGAACAATCTTTCTAACCAATTATCCTTCCTGAAAGAAAAGATCAGTATGTAAACATGAGGTCATGTGGTGACAAGTTTATACTGAACACACTTCAGCTGTCTATTGCTCTCAAACAAATCTCTCACAGGATTATTTCCAAGCAGCCATGAACATACGCAAATAGGTATGTATGTGAAGATATTAATAAATACTTAAGACAGAAATGTAAAAAAAAATATTGAAGGTAAAGCAACATAATTTGTAAAGATAATTACAAATATTAAACTAGATATAGCTTGGCTTTGTTAACTCTGAGTTCAACATCCATGACTTTCAGTTTTAGAAGTTCTTACCCAGTTCGATGAGAGTTTCCATACAAAATAAAACTAATGACATCAGAGAAATCCTGTGGGTGGAATGTATTACTTGGTGCTTTGC
Organism: Mesitornis unicolor; assembly: GCF_000695765.1. Classification (NCBI taxonomy): domain Eukaryota; kingdom Metazoa; phylum Chordata; class Aves; order Mesitornithiformes; family Mesitornithidae; genus Mesitornis; species Mesitornis unicolor. The sequence goes on from NW_010196423.1 coordinate 4,086, forward strand.
TCATATGACTTCTTATAGCCAAAGAAATTTCTTGTATTTCTGTGTGGGTACGGTTACTGCAGAAAGAGGCAGGAGGAGAAAAAAAAACAACCCATGCTATAATGACTTGAATAAATAAAAAAAAAAATTGTGCAAAAAAGTTGTGTGTGTGTATATATCTATATCTATATCTATATCTATATCTATGTATTTATACATAAGCAATGACCGGAAGTAAGTATATTCTTTGCTATTAAGACAAAGTACTTTTAAGAGTTTAAGCATTTGGGACAAATTGCAGGACATAATATTGCTGAAGCTCTGGATAACATGGACCTTACAAGCATACGTATTTCCTGCAAGAAGCGCTGCGTAGTTTATCAAATTTCTTAACTACTTTTCAGTACTGCCTACTGTTCTTAAACCTGTAAGAGTAGAAGACAGACAGAAGACAGAAGACAGAAGACAGCAAGACACATTTTCACAGGAAAATGTGATGACATTTGGCTAGCATTATTTTTCAGAAAAATTTATTTGAAGAAAGAAACCAAATCATTCTCTATATTGAAGTTAATCTGCATGACTTACCTCAACACCACATCTAAAGGAACTGACTTCAGAAGTTTTCCAAAAGTTTGTCTTACACGAGCACCGCTATGTACTAGTTGAACGCGACACACATCAACACACCTGTTATCACCAAAAATGAAGAAAGGTCATACCATTTCCACTAATAGCATATTCAAATAATACACAGAATTCTGTGCAAGTACCTTTGTAAAAGGTCATCTGGTAGAGAGGAAGAAAGGGCATGGAGGCTACTACATGCTTGAAGACAAATATTCATATCTTCCAGAAGGGCTGAATTAAGGAGTTAAAAGAAAAAAAAAGTTACTCTTGCCAGAATTGGATAACTTATGCATTATTTCAGTTGTAGTAGAACATCTAAAAACATTTTTACAGCACAGCTGGTAGAAGTAGACAGAGGCTTTAAGCAATTATTTTCTTCTGATTTAGATAAATGGTTTTACTATAACAAATAAATGCTTAGCAAACAGAAAGTCACTTGTGTTAATGTTACTTATGGGCCTTTCCTGACAGCTGATATGAATCCTTCTGTGGACTCCATACAGTGGCATTATACACAATACATTTCAGTAAGAAAAACTAAGGTGACATCAGTAACTTCTGGTCTTGGGAAGTTAGTGCACTTGCTAGTAATATGCTACTAAAAGCATTTGTTCCCATATTTTTATTTCCAGGTTATTTTGAAATCCAAAATAATATATCACATCACAGAATGGTTCCACAGCTTTTGATAAAATAAAATGCAATCTTACAAGTTAGATTAGGCACATCACTGACATTTTTGGTAGATAAATTTCACAATCACAAATTATTCTTTAAAGAAAATAACTGTTTGCATAAGAAAAAGCTAGGGATCAATTTGAGAAGAATGACAAAAGGAACATGTAATTTCTTGTGCAACACAAAATGGAAGCATCCCCAAAAGTAAATGAAACAAGTACAGCTACAGCTAGCAGTGGTATACAACAAAGTAATTATACCACATAAAACACAGTAAGTAAAAATATGAGGTATCTTACTGTTTGCTAGAAGTCCTTTACAGAACTTATGAAAAGATGGGAGGGAAAATAACGGTGCATATGTTTCTGATTTTTTCATCAGAAGAGCCACTTCCAAAGCCCACGTCATGAGCAGTTTCCTTCAAAAAAAAGAAGTGTTAGTCACTCTGTACAGTTAAAGGAAAATTATCGTTCAATATTACATAAACTACTTCATGTTACAAATGAGTATCATACCTTAACTAGCATTTTTAAACAAAAAGTTTTACAACATTAAAAATAACCCTAGCTTTCACAGCATTTTGGTAATACAGGACTGTAACTATTGTAAAAGGGTACTTTCCATGAGCAAAAACTTGTTTTCAGTAAAGTTTGATAAGCTCTGCTTTTACTGTACAGATCTTATGATGGCTTCAATTTTTCTCATTTTCAAGCATAAAAAGGAGCAGCTGCTTTTTGCACAGGTATTTTGCTATTAATGTTTCATAACAATAAAACACTTAACTGGTTAAATTTACTGCAAGTTTTACAGATTAAAATTATCCTATTTTGTGAATTAAGGCATTCTACTGGAAAAAGAAATCTCCTAAGAAGAAAATGTTAGTTACCTGGTATCTTGTGTAAGGTTATCCTTCTTAAGCAGTAGTGCCAAAAGGTTTAGTATGATTGAGAAATGTTTTTTTGTCGCTGTAGTTACAGTACTTATAACTGCTCCATCAAACAAAGAGGGAGAGGAAGAACTGAGGCTACTGGATATGAAATGGTCATGCCTAAAAAGGCAAGGAAAAACATAAAATATAAAACCACCTCAAGATTAGGGATCCTTCCTTAAAGTACACAGAAGGGAGAAAAACAACAACAAAACCCCCGCAAAAAAACCCAACCAAAACCAAGACCAAACAAAAAATCCAGCCAAAAAACCCAGCAGCAAAAGTTAACATACACCCGCACAGAAACCATATTATGTCAAAACCCAAGTATTTTGATCCCTGGCCTAAAAGAACAAAGCTACAGTTTTACATCAGTCCATGCGGCCCAGTAACCTGGTTTCAACTGTGGCTGGTATAAGTCTTTCCTTAGTGAAAAATCATTAAAATCAAGAAATGTACAAAGTAACAGTTGAACTAGTGTATTCGCTTAGTTTGACAATGTTTTGTAGCAATAAGGTCAAAAATGAGTTTAAATCTGTTGTTTACATTTCATTACCTCTCCTAGATCTCACAGTAAGCAAAATAGTAAATAATCTTTCCTTATTTACTTTCAGTAGAGTTCTCCCTCAGTTATCTCTATTCAAACACAATACTTCTAATCTGCCTTTGAATAAAATGCCAAATTTTAAGCCAGGACATGCTTTCTTGGCTGAGACATAGACTCCCTGCAATTAATTAAAGTAAAAACCGATTAGGGAAGTTTGGGCAAAAGCTTACTTGTAATAGCCTATTTAAATTCATCCCTCCAATAATATATTGTATTCAGATCAGTCCATCTTAGTGCTCTTAAAATACTGATGAATTATTAATCTTCATACCTGGAGCAGTGTGAATATAATGTATACAGTACTGCATACTGGACAGCAGGAAAATGAATTGCTATGTCACCGTGAACAACCATCAGATTTTTACTCAGTAGTGCAAACACAGTCGGCGAAAGGGCCCACATCTATAAAACAATTGCAACATAAGCAAAGAAACATCATAAATAGGATCTATTTTCAAGTGTAGTTTCCATACCATTTATTATTGTTTTGCTTTTTCCCCAAGGGAAATAATTTAACTCTATCAATTTTCTGACCTTAACTGTAACTATTTTCTTTCCCCTTTTTAAACAACCTGTTAAAGCAGTCTGCCTTTATTTCGAAACATTTGGAACAAGTGTTTTCGCATGGCTTATATACTACCAGAGGACATACCAGAGCTGTTTTTATGTGTCTTGATCTTCAAAAAGAATTACTATGACAATCTTAGAATCAATCCATGAATAACCCTGATAAGATGCTCTTCCCTAGAAACTGCTTTTCATTATGCACCAACTAGACGTACAATCCATCCATTTTGTTTCCCCTAAGTTTTAATACTGGAAGTTTTTATATAACATAAGACAGAAAACAAATATGACCATTTTAATTATATATATATATGCACTTCTCAAGAAATACATTACGGTATATTTTAAGTAAGAAAGTGTTTTTAAACTTATTTGCACAAATTTTATCTGTAGATTGTTACTCACCCCAATTAATGAGTTTTTAGCATTTCCAATAGTACTTAGAGCACTGAGGTCAAATATAACAATGAACTTTGCATTATCCACATTGAATATACGCTTCTTGAAAGAGTCATGCTGGATTTCAGAACAGGCATCAGGAAGATGCAAACTATAGAGAAGACTGTTTAGAGCACAGGTCATTTCTCCTAGAATCAACCTGTAAGCAGTCTCCAAAACAGGAATGTTCTTCAGGCTCAATACAGCTTGGTATACAGCATGGGCTGCTGCAACAACCTTAAGAATACAAAATAATTACATTGTAATAATTGATTAGCATAAATTCATGAAGTGTATTAATCACCAACATGGAATTTAAAATTATGCTTCTTTATATATGAATAGCCTAGACTGATACACACACTTATCTTCAGTTTTCTGCAATTAAGTACTACTTACAGAATATATTAATTACTTTTTGGATCATCCACATAACATGCCAAGTCTGAAAGCCACATCACCTAAGGACTCCTCTATCTGGTATGATGGCCAACTTGCCACTTCCTTATCAAATCTAAATGTCAAAACCAATAACTAACTATATCTGCCTTTTCAGAAGTTTCACAGACAGACAATTAGATAGGAAAAAAATATATAAGATGAACAAAGTTTTACAGCTTAATAAATACATTTTAAGAAATGCCTGAAGGCTGTTGTAATACGCCTACAGAAGTCATCTACTCTTACCTCTTTTTCCTTATGATAACGAAGAACAAGTAGTTTAGACTCTGGTATAAATAATTTCTCTACAAACGATGATGGTAGTTTTGTATTTATTTGTTCAACAATCTAAAGATAAAGCAAAATCAGAAATATATTTAAATACCTGAATTAATTCTTATTAGAACATATTAAAAATTCATTAAAATACTGTTTTTCTAGCTCGTATATGCTATATTTAGAAAAAATAGCTTCTAGCGATGTTCTATTTTGTATTTGCTTTCCCAAATTCACATTCAGAGAATTAGTTATTTTCACACTTTAACAGCACAGCTGAAAGTCTCATAATTAATTTAGATATATATAGGTTTAAGAGTTTGTGGCCTACACATTAACAGCTATGTTTTGAAGAAGTCCGATTTCCTAGATCATGACAGAAGTAGATAAATGCAACATATTATGCACTAAGATTCTGAAATTCTTCAGGTGGTGTTATCAACTGCAGTGGCACAGCCAAGCCAGACAAGGAGAGCCAAAATGAAAAACCTCACACCAAAACATGAACGCTCAGGCTAAAACCAAACATCATTGTATCCACAAGCGAAAGACATAAACAAACTGGAAGCATAAGCTTTACAGAAAAGAATACAAGCACTTAGAAGAGGAATTGCTTGTTTGTGATCAGGAAGAGTTGTAAATATTTATCTAATACACATAAAAACCCAAGGTTGCTTAGAAACTAATATTTTCCAATGGGGAAAACACAACAATAAAAATATGTACAAACCAGCGTCAACAGATTCAGGACTGAAATTATATAATCAGTGCCACAAGTCTGACAATTTTCCATTTGATCTAATCCATATGTGATGACCATGTCACAGTGTATGGTCATACTTGGATCTAGGCTGCCAAGTAAAACACCAACACACTCATTGGCAGCAGTAAGTACGGCTTCAGAAAAGAATACTTGGTTTGCAGCAGTCACGCATCTCATTACTCTGTACAGAACCTGGAAAATTAAAAACACACCTAAATTAAACTCCACTAAAAAGAAACAAGGACTGCGTACTCTTTAATTATATTAACATCCATCTGATATCCTGTCCCATCACCTACTCTGCAGTTTGGTTAATTCCGTCAATAGAATATTCTGAATAACGCACATCACAGCATTACAATTCACAAGTATTAAGAAAAAGCAAACCTTCAATTGCCTGGTTACCTGCTCAAAGACCTGCAAAGACCTAGTAAACCTGAACCCATTATTCACAATTCTGCTCAGTTCCAACTGATAAAGAGAACTCCTCTTGTAAAAGACAGATTAGCTTTCTTTTCTTGAGATTTTTTCACAAGAATCCTCTGCAGATTAAGACAGAAGTTAAAAAACTGTCTTGGCTTTAATTGGGAAATCCATACACTTATTTATCCGAGAAGTTTTGTCCCTCATAGAACTCTGCAGGGGTATAAATTCCAGTTGTGCAGCTCATGCAGCAACAAGATTTTGACTGTAGGACTGTCTGGGGATTTTTGTTTGTTTGTTGTTTTGTTTTTTAAATAATTCTCACCCTCTACAGTTCCTGTTACAGAAGTATAGCAGCTACTTAGTATACTATATAATATTTATTCTGAGTATACACCATCCTACACTATTCTCTAGAACAAGATGACTTTGCTGTCAGATTTGACAGATACAACTCCAGCACACATAAAAACCTACATTTTATAAAAATCAAACTTATCATTTGAATTCAGTTTTTATAGCCTCCCTCACAGCAATCTGGATAAACTGTAATATTATGGTTATCAAGAGTGATCACAAGCATAAGTCTACCCATATGAATTAAAAATGCCTGAAAAAAGTTAGTTTCTGCTACAGAACTTTTATGTGCCACTATCGCAATCTACACTTCAGTATTTAATAAAGTTCTTGTAGCGTATTTCTTCAAGAAAATACACTGGCTCAAAGCTGAGCATATATCATGTAAAATTCACAAAACCTAAATAAACTCAGTGAACAAAAATCATGCCAGCAACAAAGAAAAACAAAAAGAAAACATTTAATTCTTACATCAGTTACATATGCTTCTGTAATTGGTGGTCCTCTAATTGGGCTGAAGCGTTCCCCAATACTCCTCACCACAGTACTGAAAACCCGAAGAAGTGCAGCCAATTTAGGTAGTGACACTGAAGGAGGAGGAATATCTTCATCTACTGATTCCCCAGAAGCCACATGGCTGAGGTCCTACAACACAGAAGTTTTCTATATCAGTACACATCATTAACAATCATAATACTTGCATAAAAGATCAAAATATGAGACTGAAAATACTTTATCTTCCAGACATACTATAGATAATATCTAATTATAGACATAATTATTCAGTATGTCTAACTTCACATAGGTATGAAGATGGGATATAGGCACACAGTGATGATGAGCAAGTCACAGAGCAGTAATGAGCTGCTGCTGATCAGCATATCCACTGAAACTGAGTACTCAGACTCTATCTTGCAAATTAAAACGGAGTCTTACGATGTTCCTGGCCCCTGGAACATGGGTATCCACGTTGCTGCACTGTTACACTTATCTGCGCGTTTTACCACTCTCCTAATCAATTCCCAGCCACAAATTGGAGTCAGGATGTTTGAGTGGCCATTTGCATCACACTGTTTACATGCAGCTACCTTGATCTAGAGACCATGAGTTTACTAGCATGCTACTTCATGCCAGCTGGCAGCAGTGCCTGGGAACATTCCCAGAAGTGCTGATCTCATTAGTATGGATATAGACCTAGTCTACCCCACTGCGAGATAAAAACACACTAGCTGGAACCACCTCCTCCATGATATAAGTTAACACGTTATCTTAAAACTTCCGTGACTAAGAATACACACACTGTCCAGCTCAGCAGACAAGCTGATAAGCAGCGACTTACTGCACTGACTAATCACTTTCAATTGCGTGCCTACAGTCACAGCAGTGCAGGTTTCTGTGGGCTTGACATTGCCAAAGAGCTCTGTAAATCTTTACTCTTAAAGCTGCACCACTACAAGTCTTGGTGTACATGTAAGTACACTAATAAAATCAAATTATTTATTCTGCTCTGAATGATACAGATTATGCTGGAAGTACAGTTTCACCTACAGGACCTACATGTTAACATATATAATAAAGTACAAACTAGTTATAAGCATATATACATAAGAGCACATACACGTTAAGAAAAGTGCAACACTCCCTTCCCAAAAACAGAACTCTTCCTTTAATGACAGCTTCGGATAAACTCTATGCCCCTTTAACTAAGCAAAGGTTACAAAGTCAAAACAAAGAATAAATTAATATGTTTTCGTTTTCTATTAGTCCTTGCTGCATTATTTCCTGCACGATATAATCCGCTGCTTTATTTAAAAAGATTTACCATTCATCTCCAGAAGCCTTAAGAATCCTCCCCCAATAGTCACTGCTAATGAAGTTGGACAATTGAAGAAAACACCAAGGAAAGACGATGAAACATCTTCACTGCAGCCTTTTAAAAATGAAGGCATTCTTGTTTGGCTAGTTGTTTTTATTTTTATTACAACACTATATTCTCAATGACAAAAGCTGAAAGCTTGGCTATGATACTATTTAAGTAGTTCATGAGGATTTGTATAGAATTGTCATTGCACAGGTTTAAGTATATTGTGTAATTTGATCCTCTTTTCCCCAGGAAAACCATGTAACTTTATTTTCTACAAATGTAACACATCCATAAGAATCACAGCTGTGGACTTATTAAGAAATCCACAACAACCAACTCTAGCATAAAGTCTTGTTTACCTCAGCATAAGCTTCCATATCTTCTAAAAACTGACCCAAGAGTGTGGTAGAAAAAGTAAGATCAGCCACCCAAAAGGGCTCCAAGCTCTGCAGCCATCCTGTATAAGAACAGCAAGGCAATTACAACAAGAAAACATGAAAATTTTAGTCGCATATTGCCAAGGTAAAAGTTGCTAAGGTAAGAGAAGGTCATCTGCATGAAAATTTTAAAATAATTGTTTTTAAAATAAATATAAATTTTATTTCCCTCTTCTGTCCCTTTGACAAATTAATTTTAAGGTTCAGTCATGCCCTCCAGGAGTTAAGCATAAAGGACAGAATCTAGGACTATGACACAGGAAACATAACAGACTTGCCAGGAATAACTCCAGGACAACTGCTACAGCTATAGGAAGGAGTTTCCCAATTTCTTAAATGTCAGTACGGTATCATTACCACAAACATTTTCTAGAAGTACACAGAAGAAAATACATTCTTTCACAAAGAATATATTAAGACATATAAATTACTATAAATTGTTAAAAAGATAGACAAAAATATCAGTGTTTGAATGTAGCCTGAATATAGTATCTCATTTTTCCATACATAGCATAAAATGGCAAAGGCAAATTTACTAAAAAATTAGGAGCAAAATCTTGTTACGTAGCCAGAAACTCATTCTGGATTTACGACAACTTCCATGTCAGCAGGACCAGACTTTTGCAAGTGAACCCACATCACCTGCAAGCCAGAGCGGACTACATTAATGACTCTCTAGCCAAACTTACCAGATACCTGTTGCGTCAGTGAAGGTTTCTGAGTGTGATCAATATGCCACCCAACCAGTATGTCCACTGTGTCCTGGAAAGCAAGTTTGAGAAAAGGTTAATTACCCAATATGCTGCACCAAGATTTCTATACAAGAAAAAAAATACAGAGGACAAAGTAAGCTTACCCTAAAATTGGTGCTGAAAATGTGTGGGTAGCATCGGGACACCAAAAGGATGCACTTGACACATTTGCACAGTAACTCTGGTGTATCCACATTTTCTAGAATGGACTGCAGGCTGGTCATTACAAGCTAAAAAGTAAAGAAAAGCCACTAGACATTTCACTTATTTAAACAACACATGAAAAAGTTATTATTTCAGACACACAGAGAATTATTCAGTGTTGAGCACTTTCTAGCAAACTACTTTGATTCAAGCAACAGAAACATCTCAATACTTTTTGCAGGGAAGAAAACTGTAAAGAGCATCACATACATTGCAGGAAAAGAATCATTTCAATTAGGCATTTGCTTGAGATACGGCAGACCCAGGTTCAAGGTTTGGGGATACTGTTTTATTTAACCCTTTAGCCACTGAACAAGCGGTTATTTTAAGTTTCTTCTTCCCCTGCTGAAGTTTTTTGGCTCTGTAAAGTAAATATTAAACTGGACACAGACCTGAACAACAGGTTCTACACCGAAAAAACAGATCCTAAAATGTGAATCAGGGATCCAGATTTGCCTGCACATATCCTACTCCCTCTCAGATCTAATTACAAGTCAAGTCAGAAATTGTAAATAGGAGCTAGCACAAAACAATCAACAGGTTGGGTTTTGTGTACCAATCTAATTGAGTTCTCTTTTTGGTCTCAACAAGATTCTTCATCTTGGACCTGCAACATATACTAAAAAGTAGCAGCAAAATATGTATCATCCTACAAAGACTTCATATTCCCTCCTAGTGTGATCAGAATCAAAGAATCTCAATAAGACAGAAAGCTCCCTCCCAGTTGCTGCTATTTTAGTTATTATGTCACAAGTTTACTTATTATGTAAACATAGCATTACTTATTGTTCATTCCAGTTTAAAAAGTTGATTCAAGTATTGCACTGGAAAAATCACTAGTATTCTGGTTTTAACTTGTAGTTTTACCTGCATTAAAGATGAAAAGGCTTTCTTTTCTCCTACAGTCTCTAGCGCTTTGTAGGTTGCACACAAATAAAGAAGTTTAACTTCATCTTTTGTGGATGAGCTGAATTTGCTAAAAATCCATTTGAAGATCTTCTCAGCCTCGTAGCTCAGAGAAGCACAAAGAAGGCCAAGACAGCAAGCTCCTTCCTGTCTCAGTTCTTGAAGCAATTTGCTACTGTATTTTTGGGGAGAAAAAAAAGAAATGTGTAATCTCCAGACATGAGAGCAGAACAGAATAAACCATGAACAAATTAAAACACTTCCTAAAGCAGAAAAATATATGCATGAATGAAGCTGCTTCTCTCCTACTTAATGGCAACAGAGATGAAGCAAAGATAAAAATTTTATCTGAAAAATCTATGAAATATTATTTCTATTGAGTAAATCAAGTTCAATAAAAGTATGCAATAAACAGGCCAATCTACTTGCAACACACTATCCACGGAGGAAAAGTCTTATCATACAGCTGACTTTGGGTAATAAACACTGAACTAAACACACAGAAGCCCCTATACACCTGAGGTCCCTCTACATATGTTCTTAGTTGAATGTAAATGAATTACATCAGGTTGTAAAAAAACTTAAGTTCCATTTGCAAGCTAGACAGCCACAGCAGTGTACTACTACACCTAGATGATTGATCACAGCTGAGAGACCTCCTATTACCTACAGCATAAAAGGCACACTTGTGCATTCAAATTCTCTTCATGTGAAGTGCACTCTAGACAGTCTAACAGTACTGCTGATATGCCCAAGAGTCTTAACTCTTCCCCAGTTCCATGCTGTTACTGCAATTTGTCACATCCATGAAAAATTCGTGAATTTATTTCTTTCAACCTCTCCTCCCTCCATTCCATTTCTATATTTAAATCCAAACCTAATGCTGTCATTATTTCCTTTTCAAAGCCTTAAAACTGCTTAGTTTTTCCACCTTACCTTTCATTGAGTACATCATGAATGGCAGTCAGGATATTATCCAGTTGTTTAACTAGTACCTATAATACAAGATACATAAAAGGCATACGCGTAATAACAGCACAATAACTTCTGCAAACTAGGTCTTGTTTACACCAGCATTAAAACCATTGCTGCTAATTCTGTTTGCTAACAGGATGCTATTATGCTTTCCATGGCCGCTGCAGACCAGCATGAACTATATTAAGCAATACTGCAATATTATCCTACACGTTATATTTCATATTTATTTACAGTAGCCACAGAAATACACTGGCAGCCTGCTGTCAAGCTTTGTTCTAAGTTTAGTTCTGGCTGATAACATTACATCACAAACGTAAGATTCATCATACAGCTCATCAGTAGTGTCTACTGAAGACCTAGCCTCCTACACTAATAATTGTATCAGCAGAAAATTTAACTGATCAGATAATACAATCTGAAGTATTAAGTGTCATGTTTAAGTGTCATGTCTTTTGGAAAAGAGCACAATTAGAACTGATTAATTAATGTATAATGAGAGAATGAACCAACTTCCTATGAATAGAGATAGACACATATTGTGGAAGAAAATTACTTGTATACAAGATATTCCTCACAGACATATCCCAATACTCAGATTTTTAAAAAGACAGTTTTATTAAACGATAAATACTTCCGTGCTATGGAAAAGAAAAAGAAATACTAACCAGTTTGTTTTCTGGTTGCTGAATGAATTCTTTCAATTGCTTTACAGTAGCCAGTCTTCGGTCTCTGTCGTCTTCCCGAGTAATCCTCCGAAGAAGATTTGACAGTCGAGACTCGTCAGAATAAGACAATGATCGCTCTGAAAAAGAAAAGGTAATTACTTATTTTCTCTACAGCATTTGATCAACATCTGCATTGTCCAAAGCACTAATTATTACTTGTCATAATAACAATTTGAGAAAAAAAAGTTTCAAAAAAATAAATTCCAGATTTGTTTTAAAGATATCATGAGAAAAACGAAATGTAAAATCTCATTTAGCAACCAAAATATTTTATTTCTTCCAGTGGACAGCCAGTACTTGGGTAGAACTCATTCAGAACTAAGAACTGTTCTACCTAAAAACATGGATTCAGTTTCTTTCTACATAAATCAATATAAAGGGGTGTGGTAAGGTTTAATCAGACTTCTGACTGAATACATAAACAGAAATAATTCAACAAATAGTAGTCAAAGAAAAACTTGTGGAAAAAACAAGCTGCTTCTTGAAACAGAACCAGATTCAAGCTCAAGCAGCTATCAAGAAACAAGATTTTCTCTACGATTTTGGCACAAGAAGAAAGATTATGAATAGCCCTCTGATAGCTAGCAGCATTCTGTTTTGAAAAGAAAAACAGACCTCCTCTGACTCTATTGAGGAACAAACGTATAAACTGCAGAGGTGCAGTGGCTACTGATTTAAGTGGCTCATAATACAGGAAAGTAGCATCTTCCTAAAAAAACATTTCATTTAAGTTGACCACTATTAATGAACACTATTGATACCAGTGAAAGTCACAACACAGTTTACCTGTAGTACCTTAGTACCAATTACAATGAAATAATATGAATTATTTCCCTCATTTGCAAAAAGGAAACAAAGTATCTTTTGAAAAGTTTAACATTAGATTTTCATGGTGATTTAAATTATAGAGGATTCATGGAGCACGATGAGGTCTTCTTAGTCACCATGACTTAATTTTTTTTTTTCTCTGCTATGTTACCCATCAGTCATCTAATGGGAGCAGCCATAAAGGTAACCTGGTTATAATGGGAAGGTTGTAATGGAAAAATCCTGACAGAAAGTGATGCCTGCCAGCCTGAGAACCTGGAGCATCCTTGAAGGGCAGCTGGGTATCCAAGAACCTGAGACATCCCAAGATGCCGCTTTTTTTGGTTTGCACTTATCAAGTGTAACAACAAAGTTATTGTCTGGAAAGGTGAAAAGCAGACTGAAATGGTGGAAACATCCTGGGAAATCAGGAATCTTCAATGGCTATTGGCTGCTCTTGCCAGAAAAACACACTGGGAAAGCAAACATTGGTCTGATAAATAGAAAACAGCTCTCATCTAACAGCCCGGCTGTTCCAGGTGAAAAACAGTAGTCAGTAAAAGCTACTGGTGGCTCCAGGCAGTTATCTCCTACATCTCCTTATGTCTCTAACAATACAAAAATAACTTGCTTTCTACCCAAAATGCAGCTTCTTTCCGAAAGCTCCTCCTGCAAAGATTTCACTACATAGATCTCCTGGACAGGCCAGAGCCTTGCTGGGGATGCCTGGCTGACTCCAGGCTCTGTGATGCAGATCATCTTTGAAGCAAAACTGTCAACAATTTGTCCCACTCCTGGGAGAAGTCTGGCAAGTGCCATAACAGTAACACTTTGAGTAATATATAGGTATGCATATAAGTAATTCATCATAAGTATATACTTACTACAAATTACCACTAGTAAAGCAACTTTTTGAAGAAATTTAAGAAACAAAAACCTTTGTGTACTTGTGCTTTACAGAATCCTATGAACCCATCCACAAGCCAGTAATTCTAATAGGTCATGATACCATCTACAGAAGAGCATGTCTTCTGTATTACAGTAATGAAGAATGTTCTCAACTTTATTTTCATTACTTCCTTTTTTTGAATTTTAAAGGAGAGTATGAATAATATAGGCTTTGATAATCTGTTCCTCGCTAGGCATCAATTTAAGGAATTAATTTTGAAGACACCTGACATTCTGAAGGATTAGGCAGGCTTAGCAAACATTAAAACAGCAATGAGAGTCTGAAGGAACAAATCTATGTTTTGTTCCTAGCTAGAACAACTACACAAGATGTGTTGAGATGTTATCTGACAGGCATGAAGAGTACTTGTTTTAAGATGTCACTAGTTTAGAGAAGACTAAAGTACACATACACATTTAGGAAGAATTAAGTTTCTTTTCCTTTGCTTTATTAGGAAACCACAGTCTTAAGTAGTGGATGAAAAGCCAAATGTCAGGCGAAAAACATACAAGGAATCATGACCAATAAAGACATCTTCAGAAGCAGTATCTGAGGTCTTCCTGAGTGATGGTGTCAGACTAAGAACAACAATCCCTGCTAAATGATCACTTGCATTTGAAGATCAACTTGTATTTCTGTCCAGAGCTGAGCTAGCACATGTAGTCCAGGACTCGTCTGCCAATGTCAATGCACAGCCAAACTTTAGAAAGATGGACCTAGAGTGGTTACCAAAAAAGTCTGATCAGACCTGGAGAAGAAAGAAAGGGACTACTGGAAGAATGCAGTCTGCACAGGGATGTACCACGTCTACCATTTTTTTTAAAACATGGGCAGTAGTAGAAGGTCACCAGACTAGGGAAAAAAATTTTTTAAAGCTCAAATGGAATAGTTCAGAAGCAAAACATATGCAAACAAGAATGGAAGTTCTTTTAAAGCTTGGTTACAATGGAAATTAACACAGGCTATAGTACACAGAATAAACAGTCTAACTGCTATTCATGAATAATTCCACATGAAAACTCTTCTGCCAGGAAAGTGCTATGTTCTAGAGTATCTTGAAAGCTTAAACTGAACCAAATCCACACACACTTATTTCACTATTAGACTGTCTACATACAAAGCCTCTCAAAACAGCAATTTGAATCTGTCCTTGAGTAATTGCATTGGCTACCCTGTAATACAGTCCTTTCCAAGACAACAGATGTGCCTCATGAGAGAGAAAGAACTCTATTCTACAATATTCCTACAGTTGCACTCAACCAACACTAACCTGCACCAGGAACACACAGTACACATCACTTCTGTCATTCCCACTTTGCACTGATCTCTGTCATTCAGCAAGCACACGGGCAGCTACAACAGCACAGCTAGGTCAGGCTGCCAGATACTGCTCTTGAGGGGCAAACCAGGATGCAGTGGTTTGGAAAACACTGAAAATTATTAAGACAACTATTTTAAAAATTGCTTAATACACACACTAACAAACAAGAAAATAAAAGATTTTTTAAAATAAGATCCTGTTGCAACATAATCCCACTGTATTTTGAAGATATGAAAAATCAAAAATATTTGGTGAAGCCTACAACAATCACAAAGACAGCCCAGTTAAAAAGGAGAAACTCTTGAAATCCAACTCTAGAAAACAGAACATGCACATAAGCAAATCAATCATAGGCAAAGACTTCAGTCATCCAGAATTATAGTTTCTAACATTTTAAGGATTAAGGAAGTGCTCACATACCTAGAACTGTCTGAACTTTCTGCCAGTACTAACCAATAGCAAATTCACGCACAAGACCACTATCAGAAATATTATTTACACAGAGTTCTCTATTAGACAAGTCTCTATTTCCTCTCCATAGACATAATTTAAGACACTAAAAGCACTACATTTTTATATCAATGGTATTATAAAGTCTCAGTTTAACCCATTTCAAAGATCAGGCTTTCGCAACAGTCACGTCATCACTTGCACTTCAGTTCTTCCACCTGCAAATCACACTGAATACTCTTCCTTTACCTTATATCTCCTCCAACACATGAGCAGAAACACCATGTCCTCAAATGTTTATAGCATGACTGGCATAAAGCAGTCACAGGTTTTTTTGGTGGCTCAACTACCACTTATACTAAGTGATATAACAAATGACAGTGCTTAGTCATAACAAAGTTTCTATTTTCATTCAAAAGTCCTTGGAATAACTTTCTCTTTAAAAAAAACCACAAGAAGCTATGATTTAAACCCAAATAGCATGATAAGCGAAGCCTTCTTTTTCAAAAGTGTGTGCCCATTCTTACAGCCTCTTACAACTCCTGATTTCCTGCATTTGCTGCTTTTCCCAAGACCTTGCCCACATTCTTATGATGCTTTCAGTTCTTCCACGACTTCTAATCCTCAGCTGAGCAAGAGGAAGCATGAATTATGGCTGGTTGAGGAGTACACACCTACTGACTAAGCAGCTGGTATGATGCGACGACTCGTTGACCTGCAGGCCAGTGAGAACAGATAACGGTTGAGCTCACTGTTGCGGGTTTTCCTGCACTAGGTACTTGTTAATTAACAACTTTTTACCCAGGCATCAATTTTCAACAAATCTAAGCGCAAATTCTTCATCTTGGAGGCCTGTCAAGGCCTCTTTGCCAAATATGGCTAACCTTAACAAGAGTTCAAATGCTATTTAAAGGAAACTGAAAGACTGACAGCATAAGTCATATAGTCGAGAGATCTACCTAACATATGGAGAAAGTCTCAATGCAGGGAACAGTAAATACAAGATGAGTTTCCATCAACATCATCTAATTGTGTATCACCAAAAAATAAAATCCATAAAGATCGCCTAATTGCAGTGAACTTAACACAATAAAAGTTGTCAAGAGAGATCGTCTTTTCCTGAAAATCCATGGGATCCTTACCCTGTGATTTCCTCATGTCTTTTGTGGCTAAAGCACGATTCCCATGCGGAACACTGGTAAAATCAGGATTGGTCACATTGTTAACTCTCAGCTCTTGCCCCAACGACTTCCGACCATAAGTATTTTCCCCAGATCCTCCATTGACACTGTAGCCACCTGTGGAAGACACAACACGGGATTATAACAAGCTGTCAGACCATGTATTATTTAGTAGGCTGGTACGTTATGAGTTATTCAAGTCATAAGGAAATTAGCAGCCCTGACCTCTACCACCTTCTTCAGCTTCCTTATTCACTTTCACATGCAAAAACATTTTATGATGCCCTGTAAGTTTCCAGGTCACATCTTTTAAAAAGCCACAGATTATTTATGTACAGACTGAACAACTCTCTCTAAACATACAACAGTCGCTATTTTCACACGCTAATACTGACTTTATCTTAAATTAATTAAACTCAATCCTACATTCTCCCACTTGGTACATCTTTGATAACAATATAAAACAGAAACAAAAGTGTTATTTTAAGTGAAATTGTCCTCTGAGCCTGCCCAATACTTTATTCAAAGTATTATGGCTCACTTTTGAGGCAGCTGTGCAGGCAGCTTTCTAAAGTACCTTCCCTGCCTGTGACAGGGAAGAATCAACTAATAAATTTAAACCCAGAACAATAAAAGACATGCAAGATTTCTTTTAGAAAAGGTATTTCCACAAATCCACCTGCATCACTGTATTAAAGGAAGCCTGGGGAAAAGGAGAGATGGCTCTCCATAAAAAAGGCAGCCTACCGAGACTACAGGATGAATGAAAAAGTTCAAACTTGAAGGTGAATCTGAATTTTAGTAGATGTAAAGAAAGCCATCTTGAAGGCAAAGCTTGTGATAAAAAGCAGCTGTGAATTACTTTGTGTATTTCTATACACACAGGGCTACCCTACTGTTATAGAAAATCCCGTGCAGTCTCTGTTGTAATTAGTTCATTACAACTACAGTAAAGATAATTTGTGTATATTTGGATTTACAACATTAAACTGAAGGCTTAAGCATAAACAAGTCTATCTGTCACCTTAACATTATTTTGTCATAACAAACCAACACTGTCCTATGAAGGAAATTACTTCTAACAGCAATCATTATATTTATGACTAAGCAGAAGCGTGTAACTAAAATTCAAAGCAACAAATAAATTAATTTAACTGAATATGTCACATAATGATGCATAAAGACCACAAACATGAACCATCAAATAATGGAGTTCTTAAAGTTATTTCATACTTTCCCTCTAGCACACAAAAAGCCCCAGCTTTTTTGGTTGTCTGCAAAAGCATTTAGCATTTGCTACAGCATATTTGACATTATCCTAAATAAATTCAACACAAACCTGAATTCTCCCACCTGACATACAGATGGTACAGCTTGGGTAACAATATGACACAAAATGTAATTTAGAGTAATGTCACTGTTACTAGTTTTAGCATAAAGATGCAGATACCATGACACATGAATACTAGTGCAGTATCCTTTCAGCAGGAATCAACAACTACAAATCAAAAAGGAGGAAAATGCTGCAGGAACAGAGACCATCACATCTCTAAGTAAAAACCTAGGAGCCTTTTATTCAGTTTTATAAACTTAAATCTGCAAACTCACCTTTATTGTTTTATAAAGTAAAGGAGAGAAGACAAAGCGGAGAGATGTAATTGTAGTCTTCGACTAATTAATGTGAAGGGTTGTTATAAAACAAAGAAACAAACAAACAGGACAAACTAATCTTACAGATGCATAGCAAAAGCAAAAGGACAGGAGTCAACAGTCATCAGTTGCAGCATGGGAAATTCAAACCGGTTATCAGGAAACAATTATGTACCAGGAGAGTTGTAAAGCACTGAACAGGCTGCTAAGGGAAACTGCAGAACCTTCCGTGTGTCAAGGTTTTCAAATCTGAACAACTTCCAGAAAAACACAAGTTGGAAGTCATTTTTAGTATCAACACCAGAAACTGGGTATAGGGGGTAATATCTTCTCGAGGATTCTAGGTACTTATCACATATGGTTATCCAGGGCAGAAAACTTTTAATTTCTTAAAGTGAAAAATCCATGCGGGTAGACTCCAACAGATTAACTGAAAAATTTCTGTAAACACAGAAACTGTTCTGCATCTGTAACCTCACAAATTTAACCAAAAATAAAAACTAACCAGAGATACTTGGGATTTGGGTTTTATAGTACAGAATATTCTAATCATCTCTTTGCAAGTCACAGCAGAACAAAACAGCATGAAGTGTTGAGCTAACAAAGGCATGCCCCGTGAGACACAGTACTTGAGGGAGAGGTAGGTGCATTTTTCTAGCAACTTCACAAATACCTTTCTGAATTTGTCCAAAACTTATTATTTCACCATGCTGCCAGTACATTCTTTAATACTAGTGCACTTTAACATAGAAGCATAATCTACTAGGCCAGTCCATGTGAAACACAGTAAAACTCTCCATATTAGCAGACACACTAACAAACATGCTCACTTTCTAAGCACTTTCTAAGCAGTTTCTCTGTTTAAATTAACCAAATCTTAAGATCCTCCAGGTATGCAGATAAATAGCTGTTTCATGCTCCTGCCTCCTACTAACAGTACATACTACTTATAAAAAAACCCCAAATTTGCATCAGCACACCCAGCTGTAACTTCCCTTGAGATGTAGTATTCTTTATGGTTACAGGGCAGAGAAGTAGGGGAAGCATGAATGGTTTTTAGGTTCCTGAACAGAAACTCCCACACTAATATTCCTGTGAGTTTGGTTGGGTTTTTTTTTTGAGTCTGGTCTGACTGACTGAAGAAGGTTTCCTCCTATTTGATACCTGTATTTTGCAATTTAAAAAAAATAGCAGAATACAGATTTCTTTTTCATAAATATAAAAAAAGATATTCTTCTCAATTTTATCTATTTTCTAGAGAAAGTATTCCCATTAAAAAAAAAGAAACAAAAAAACTTATATGAACCATACATTACACAACTGATTTGGTCAGACTAAGGCACACAGAAACAGAAAACACCATTAATGACAAAATATAGATTCAATTCCCAAAGATTCCAGTTTGCTGCAGTGAAGCTGCAATAGATACTATATCAGATTAGCGGGCCATTTAATCAGGTGGCCC
Organism: Mesitornis unicolor; assembly: GCF_000695765.1. NCBI lineage: Eukaryota > Metazoa > Chordata > Aves > Mesitornithiformes > Mesitornithidae > Mesitornis > Mesitornis unicolor. The sequence continues at coordinate 23,862 of NW_010196423.1, forward strand.
ATTTTCAATACCAGAAGCACTAGACAGTATTCAGGAAAAAATACAACTTGTGGACCAGAAGCATCCAGAATACTATGCTTTAGGAAAAAGTGTTTATTCTGTTACAGCATTAAGTCTTCTCTTACAGTCTATTCCTAATGCAACTGCATATTTTTCTCACTGTTCAAATCAAACACAACATCTCTGATCCCTGATAAATCTCTGAACACAGTGACACTGTGGCAATGAGTTGTAGAGGTTCACTGCCCCTTTTTTTGGGCGGGGGGCGGGGGGAGCAGAATTCTTCGCCATTTCAAGTTCACTGCCTTGCTCTTGAGTGTCGCCTCAATTTACACACAAAACAGCAATCTGTATACCTTTTTCTTCATTCTGTATGTCAGTGTGGACTCTGATATCATCGTGTCTTTGTCGAGACACCACAGCTGAATTTGAGGGTTGTAATCCATAGGAGGCAGAACTGCCCCGATCTCTGGATGAAGAGTATTTTAAATTGTCCTGGTCAGCTGATGCACTGTCAGTTCTATAAAGAGAAAAATATTTTTTATGTAGGGGTGTAACAGCAGTGGAATTCACTTACAAATGCAACACATTTAAATGACTATCCCAAATATATTTTCCTGTGTCAAAAAAGCTGTAAGTCTACCCTGCTCCTTAAAAAGTGTCCTTAAATTCACGTTGGGATTAGAATTGACTAATTATTACAGCAACACGCAAAGGAAATGCATTCTACTGCACCAGTGCCTTTTCTCAGGACGTTCTCACGTCTTTTTTCAGTTGGATGCCTATATAAGGTAAGGAAAAATTACTTCCCAGACGTGAAAAATAAAATACAACTAGGTATAGGTAGATATCATAATTAGGCGATACAGCGGCTACAGTGTCTACCATCTGTGAAAGTCATTACTAATCCACATGAACATTTACATAATATGCTAAGGGCCTTATTGAGCAATGTAAAACCACTTATTAGATGGAGGTGTTACTAGCATGGAACTGATAATCAATACAGGAATCATATTAAGTTTTTGCAAAACAAAAATTGCAAGACAGGGAAACAGGCTTTACTGTGGAAAAAACTGGAATGTAAATTAAGAACTGTTATCCTTTAAAACAAGTGTTTGCAGATAAAATGTGAGTTTAAAAAAATCTGCATTAAATTTATACCACTCCCTTATCAGAAGACTGATTTATAGCACAGAATAAGCTTTCAAGGAAACAGGTGTCAATTATGAAACCAACTCTTCTCACTGGACATACCAAGTGATTTCATTTTAAAAAAATGTAGTAACTTTAATACAATAAACTTGTGCGCATGAGACTTCAGAACCTAAATTGAACCAATCACTTATAATGCACTCTTACAAGCAATACTGAAAGTTTTACAGTAAAACCAGTAAAACAATACCCATCCAAAATAAAAATGAGCAGAATTTGATAACTCAATAACAAATTGAGTATATTTGGAATCACACAATTAAAATTATTTTCAGATGGTTTTTCCTAAGCAAAATCTATTATTTTTATTTTAAGCTTTGGATAGTTCATTTGATTGTTGAAACACAAAGCAGGACAGATCATTCCTTCTCATTCCTGTAAATTAACTACAACTCACATAAGGACAAACACCACAAGTTCTTTGGTCAAAAGTCTTTCATTTTTACTTTTAGAGAACACAGTGATTAGAACCAGTAGACGAATTCAGGAAAAATGAGTTAAATACATCTCAAGGTCAAAAGGGAAAAACTCAGCTAAAATTTTTGAAAAGCTATTGTTACTTAAGCTGTCCTGAAGGCTTGCTATTTTCAAATACAGCTCACCCTCAGTACAACTGGAAAAGCAATACCATGAGGGTTGATATTTGTGTAAACAATAGAAACTAAAGAACCCCACACACATATTTCATTCTCTTGAGAATGTTAAAAGACAATATACTATCAATTTGGAACAGGGTTTAAAGGAAGAAAATTGTGCTCTTGCCCGGTTCTCACAGTGAAAGGCTGACACTGGGTTTGTCAGTATTATTCCTTTTTGCTCTATAAGCAAATTCATCTTTAGATATAGACAATTAACACATTTTCCTCAGTCAGTACTCACTGCGGTGTCACATCTACTGTTTTCTTGAGCACTTGCCTGGACTATTTTATAAAATAGGCTATGCTACTCAAGAGGCAAAGCCTTGCTAAAAGTCTTTGCTCATGACAGTCAACTAGGATTGTAGAAACACTTTTAAAAATATTCATCATTCACCTAAACTACACTGAACAATGAAGTTCTGCACCGTACCTTCAAATGGTTTAAACTTTAAATGTGCCTACACCACCTGCAAGTTTCCCAGTCTGATACAGATCCTCCAGATTTTCTCCCTGTTCTGAAACCTCAGGAGACTTCCAGCTCACTCTGAGGAACAGCAGAGTTTATTACAGAGGATTCAAATTATTTTAGTCTTTCAATTAAACAGACTGACAAATTTTCAACTGGCAAATTTAAATACTGATGGGTTCTTAACAGTGCACCTCCACAAAGAGCATTGCTTTTTTTAAGGTGATGTGCTTGCCAAGCCACTTTCCATTATTTACCAACAGTCCTGGCTGACTGGGGAGGTCCCAGCTGACCGGAGGCTTGCAAACATGATGCTCATCTACAGGAAGGGCTGGAAGGAAGACCTGGGGAACTACAGACCTTTCGAGGTCCTTTCCAACTCCTAATATTCTGTGATTCTGTGCTGTAGACTGTATCTTCTTCAATTGTCAAGCATTGTCTGAAATTCTGAAGGCAAGCTGATTAAACACACAATTTTTAAGACTAGTCTGCATATCCCAATCAACTGAAGGACTAAATGTGTTCTCAGTTAACCTCACTTCCTGCAGCACAGCCTTTGAACGTTTTTGTAACATTTTCCATTGTGGTAGAATACATAAGCCTATTGTTTCCCTGGGAAGAACAACACACTCACTCTGTTCTGTCTTTGGGAATAGCTTTCTGCCAGCCAACCTGCTCACACTTTATCACCCAATTAAAAGGTGAGCACAATTTCATTAAAAATATGTAATTTTGCTCTTGTGTATCAATTTAAGAGACAATACTCCCACTGAAGACATTGCTCCCACTACAATAAATGTGTAGCTTAGGTATCCAGCAGTTTCTGCCCTTTCTTTACGAGGCAGAGAAAATACTTCATAGAAAGATAGTTTCCACGGAACTAGGTTCTGTAACTCAACAGACTTCTGTGGTCCCTACTGCTTTGAAGGACTTTGAACTGAAAGAAGCTTAAGATTCACACCAGAAGCAGAGCACACCATCTCATGCACTCATTCATTTCTAGTTGTCCAGTGATGCATACCACTTCTCCCATGAGAAGCATGTTTAAGAACTGTACTGCAGGCTCCTGCATCAGCACTCTGGGAGTCTGTGGCATGGACTCATCAAGACCTGGGAACATGACCCCAGTACCTGCCACCTGTGCCTGCACTCCCTTACCGGGGAATCCCTATGCCCAGGTGTCACAGGACACTGCTGTGCAAACTCACAGTGAAACACGCAGGCCGACATTTCATTTTCAAATCTGTTTCTGGAAAAATATTATTTTTCCTGTCAGTAGCATATTGACGATTTTAAAAGAGAACCACTTAGAACCTAAAATGCAGCCACTCTATGGACAGGTATTTACCAAAGTTTCACAAATAATTACTTTCTCCTCCCCCTCCAGCCATTTAAGGTACATAGCAGCTATTCCACCAGGCAATGCGAAAAACTGTACCCCCAGCCACCTCAACTCATGCCCCATTTCAGGAGGGCACTTTTCCTGTTCACATGGTGGTATTTCCACTTTAATTACATTGTGCCAAGCAGATGATAGGTTAAGTGACAGGCATAATTCTTAACATCATCTTTCAAAAGAAGTCTATGTAACAACAAATTTATCAGTCACATACATTGACACTGTCACAGACCTGAACAAACACTGTATACTAATAAAATCACAACATACAATGTTAGCAACAGATAAGCAGAAGTACAAATACAAATGTGATATTAGACAAAGTTGGAATGGGAAATTGCAAGGATGAACATGACAATGATTACCTTATACTGTAGCTTCAAAAGTGTATTTGCCACTTTATTAGACACTACTCTGTTTTATTTCCACCTGAAAAACCCATTGATGGACACTAAGCAAAGTACTTCAAAAGCACACATTTTCATCTGTGTCTGGTTCTGGGTAGACAACTCACTGATTACCACAAACACCAGCACCAATTTCCCACATACACTGTCTTACCAATATGATTTACACAGAAGAGATCACATTCAGTTATTTGCAGGGTGATTTTTAACCTGCCTTTATCCATCAGAAAGAGAAAACAGTTCCTCTACCTAAGTAGAGAGAACTAGTGGCCATTTCCCCCCTCTAGTAGATGTGGAGGGAAGCATAATGACCAGGGATGAGGAAAAGGCTGAGGTATTTAATGCCTTCTTTGCCTCAGTCTTTAGTAGGAAAACCAGCAGTACTTTGGGTACCCGGTCCCCTGAGCGGGAAGACAGGGACGGCAAGCACAGTGAAGCCCCCATAATCCATGAAGAGGTGGTTAGCGATCTGCTAAAGCACTTAGACATACACAAATCTATGGGGCCAGATGGGATCCACTCCAGGGACCTGAGGGAGCTGGCAGAAGTGCTTGCAAAGTCACTTTCCACCATCTATCAATAGTCCTGGCTGACTGGGGAGGTCCCAGCTGACTGGTGGCTTGCAAATGTGACACCCATCTACAGGAAGGGCTGGAAGGAAGACCTGGGTAACTACAGAGCTGTCAGTCTGACCTCGGTGCCAGGGAAGGTGATGGAACAAGTCATCCTGAGTGCCATCACACGGCACATGCAGAACCAAGCGATCAGGCCCAGTCAGCATGGGTTCAGGAAGGGCAGGTCCTGCTTGACTGATCTTATCTCCTTTTATGACGAGGTGACCTGCTTGGTGGACGAGGGGAAGGCTGTGGACGTTGTCTACCTGGACTTCAGTAAGGCCTTTGACACCATCTCCCACAGCATCCTCCTGGAGAAGCTGGCTGGGCATGGCTTGGACGGGCATACGCTTTGTTGGGTTAAAAACTGGCTGGATGGCCGAGCACAGAGAGTTGTGGTGAATGGAGCTTAATCCAGTTGTGACCAGTCACAAGCGGTGTTCCCCAGGGCTCTGTTTTGGGGCCAGTCCTGTTTAACACATTTATCAATGATCTGGATGAGGGGATTGAGTGCTCCCTCAGCAAGTTTGCAGGTGACACTAAGTTGGGAGGGAGTGTTGATCTGCCTGAGGGTAGGAAGGCTCTGCAGAGGGACCTGGACAGGCTGAATCAATGAGCTGAGGTCAACTGTAAGAGTTTCAACAAGTGTCGGGTCCTGCACTTCGGGCATAATAACCCCA
>NW_010196424.1:0-38327 GCF_000695765.1 Mesitornis unicolor
CCCGGAGCGCGCCTCCTCGCTACGGGGGGCCGCGCCTCCTCACCCCGGGCGCCGCGCCGCCCGCTCCTCCCTCGGGCAGCTCCATTTTCTTGCTGTCACCTCGCGTTGCGGACGGATCGCACACGGCGCCCAGCCCTCGGCCGTCGGGAACGGCTGGCGGGCGGGAAAAGATGCTGCCCTAGCAGCAAGCGGGCAGCCCGGTGGCCTGGTGTAGGGGCCGGCGTTTTAACCACGCTCGTCCTGATCACACTATGTGGTAAATAACCGTGGCCAAAACCTTGCCTTAAAATGGCTCCTTAACCCCGCGGTTCGTGGCACGGTCAAGTTTTCAACACTGAGGAATAGCTGCTGAGTTTGTGCCCTGGTGCTGGGGGTAGGAGCTGCTAAAACTTTCCCTTTCAAGTGACTGGAATGTTAAGACGTGCTTAATCTAATCCTGAATGGAAGATAGTGCTGCAGTTGCTTGTGATAACTTCATGTAAAATGACAAAAAGGTTAATGGTCAGAGATTAAAATGCCCAGTTGTTGTGTTATGGAACATACAGAAATAGATAAATCATACATGACCAAAATTGGTTCTTGCTTTAATAAGCAAGTAAAATTTCAAAGGGTGGTGTATCCCCAAGCACACTGCCAGGGCATCAAAATGATCAGGTCAAGATACATAAAAGGATGTGGGGTGGGGGAGGAGTATTCTTTCCTGATGTACTAGAAAAAAATACTTGTTATCTCTGTTCAGCAGAGCTTGGTTTTTTTTTTTAAGTGCTGATAAGATGCAGGTTATGAAGCATCTCAGCGAAGTCACGCTATGTCAAATACTGATATTGAAGTAATATTTTAAAACTAACATTTTATTTTGTTTCTGAAAACAAAGGCCCACAAGCTGAGAAGCAGTACCTGCTTCAGCAGGTTTATCATATCCCGTTTTGGGAAAGGAAGTTAACATTGTTGAAGGATGTGTACCTTGAAATTTAGATATTTGGTGGATTGTGACTTTGTAACATCCAGTGTGGGATTTGATTTGCAGATCCCTGAGCCATGTCTTTCTGTGTGTAACTGAGTTTCTGTTAAGGCACAGAGGGTCACCTGGTACTGTCTGTCTAGCCTTCATTTGATATGTTCCTGTGAAAAGCTTACTATTGGATATTTTCTTTGTCAGTTTTGTTATATTGATAATTAGATGCAGCTGATGCTGCAGCTTGTATGTAGTCTTATGAGACAGCAGTGGCAAAGAACCAGGATAATTTATGCACATAAGATAGGAATTATTTGCTTTCAGTTCACCTTTGGATGCTTTTGTTTGCAGTTATTAAAATAATAACATACTTTGAAAAGTTAACAATTTTTCAGGAGGAGGCAGTGGTTTTAAGTCTTCGATCCACCTGTCCGTGTGTTTGAGCATTGAGTGCTTATATGCCTTGTGTTCTGGATTTCCTTTGTACATCTCACACTTCCAAACTGCTTAAGAGAATGGTTACTCTTCATACGAAATGAAAACACCTTTGTCCTTGATCAATGTCTGAATAATGCCTCACTATTTTTCTTCTTTAGAAATATCAGCATGGATAAAAATGAGCTGGTGCAGAAGGCCAAACTGGCTGAGCAGGCTGAAAGATACGATGACATGGCAAGTTGCATGAAGTCTGTGACTGAGCAAGGAGCTGAGTTGTCCAATGAAGAGAGGAATCTTCTCTCTGTTGCCTATAAGAATGTTGTAGGAGCCCGTAGGTCATCTTGGAGAGTCGTCTCAAGTATTGAACAAAAGACGGAAGGCGCTGAGAAAAAACAGCAGATGGCTCGAGAATACAGAGAGAAAATTGAGACTGAGCTAAGAGACATCTGCAATGATGTGCTGGTGAGAAATAATGAAACTGTTGATCCATTTTTACTTAGAGTTGCAGGGTAAATGGTGCTGGGCCCTCTGGGACGACTACTAATCTGTCAGTAAAGCTGTGATCTCCTATTTCTGAAGGGCAAGGCTTAAAAAAAAGTCTGACTTTTCTTTCCCTCTAATGTAGTGATTATCTATTTACAAGTCATCATAGTTATGAATGCTAATGAATTTGGAGACATGTTGAAACATTATTGTATGTAAAGTCATAGTTATGAAAAATCAGTATTTCTTTAAAACTGAACTATACAGGTTTAGTTTGGGGTTTTGTCCTCTACCCTTCCCCCTCAATGCAATATTTTTATCCTAGATCACTTTGATTTCTGCAACTTTAATATGCTGCTCTAGTTGTAAGAGGTAGTTTTTACTCTACGGAAATTGTGCCCCTCCCTGGGTAAGATGATGTAATGTTAGTTATGACTCAGCCATGCAGAAAATTGTCTGCAGAAGAGGCAGTAGAAATGGTGTGATACCCTCTTAAACTTATTTTTTTTTAATAGCAAACTAAAAGGGTGTTCCAGTTAAGCATTTTCTGTGCTGGTAGTGATGGTAAAATGTGCATGTACCTGACAGACAACACTGTATTGTTGTTAGGAGACTAGTTTATGAAATCCAGACATCTTCCAAATGCTTACGCCAGATCGTCAGGGTTTTTTTCAACTGCATACGCCTGTGGTGCTTCAGTGAGCACACGATGAATGGGTGTCCAGTCCTGCAACTACTTGTGAGGTAGATGTTACTGTCAGCAGCAATAGAACTGTCCACTGGACTGTGGACCCTGCTGGTGTGTCATCCCATATATGATGAGGGATCACATACCTGGAGGTGACAGAATGACATGTGATAAGAGGGGAGAGTTAAATAGCTAAGTATATTCTTGAAGATCTGATGTCAAATGAAAACTAAGATCGATGAATAGCATCATTTTTTCTTGCTGTGTAAGTTAACTAAATGCTGTGGGCAATGATTGCTTCTAGAAGACTGGTTCTCCAAGAGTGTGTAAAAGTCGGCATGGATAACTGAGTCTTGGCTTCCAGTTTAGGCTGGCTTCCATGGTTATTGTAACACACCCAGTTTTGTATGTTTTGTTATCTTGTGTAACTCTTAAACTTTCACTATGAAAATGGAAATTATAAACTTACACATAGGAAAGAACTAATTTACTGGTTCTTGTGTTAAGTGGTAGTTCATCTATTTAAGCCAAGGAAATAAGAATCCAAATCTGGCATTCTAAGTTCTTGTTATTTATCTTTTAAATTTATTTTTTTTATTAATGGGAAAGCCCTCAGGGATGGGTGCTTTCAGTTTAGAGTGATGTCGTATTGTTTTGTAAACTTATGTCTGGGTTTAAGAAATAATTTTAAGTCACTGGGCTTAGAAAACTCCCTTTTAGAAGAACTTAGTGTTTGCAATTATTATTTTTTTTTTGTGTAATGGAAACCAGATTGAGGTGAAACTAGCTTTTATTGTGCACACTAAATACAAAAACCTAGCTTTCAACTTCGCTGCAGCAGCTGAAGTATTGATGTGAGCACACACTGGAGAATCATGTTAAATCTTCCGACTCTCAAACTGGACTTCAATTTCTCATTGTGTTCAATGAGAGATACATACATTATTCAAAGAAATTATGATTCTTTGACATGTTACTACTTTTAGGCAGCTAATGTCTTACTAATTTTTAGTGTTGCCTGTCTGATTTTTCTTAATAGAATAAGGAAAAATTACTGTCCAGAAGTAACAACGCCTTAGGCAGTGATTAGCAGTAATAAAACTACTTTTTTTAGGCTTAGGTTTAAAAAGAAGCTTTTTTTTTTTTTAATTCAAGGAATAACGTTTTAAAATGCTTTAAAATGGCATGCACTACCTTTGACATTGCTCATTGCATTGAAGGATTAGATTTGCATTTAAAAACATATTATTGTTTCTTTGTTGTCATATCTGTTCATGTACATTCTTTTTCACCTAGAACTATGACTGACTGTATTGCTTTATTTGACATCCACTGCTTTAACAGAGAAAACAGAATTGTGGTAATGTTGTTTTCTATGAACAGGAGTCTGCACAATTCTACATGCAAATGTAGAACAAGATTTTTTTCAGAAGAGCCTCTAATTTTTGTACAGCTTAGTGTAGTCTATAACTGTTCACAGAAGTGAAAAACAAGGGTTACCATATCTTGACTGGTGCGAAGTATGCCACTAATAGGACCTGAAGCGTTAACACAAGCTTTCAAAGCTTTTAGTCAGGAGCCTTATCAAATATAGTGCAAAAGCAGCTCAGAGACTTTTGTGTCTTTTATTCAGACTCTGAATCTGTTTGAGTCGCTGTTGTCTTCAATTGCCTGCTAGGCTCTTAAGTAATATCTAATACCCTGGGATGTTACATCACAGCTGAGTGTGGAAGTGACTGTGTCCTAACTTCAGTGGTGAAGGGAGGCAGCCAATTAAGAGAATGTGTTTGTGACTAGCAGGATGTAGTCAAAGCTGGCTCCTCTGCAGCGTCTCATGCTCTTCCCTCATTTGTTGGAATCAAATTACTTGTGGATTGAAAGAAATAGCTCCTCTAATCCAGTAGATGCGGAGTATACTAAACTCTGTCTGGGTTCTGTTCCCAGTTCTTCCACTAACTTACAGACTGAACAAGAGCAATTACTGCTGGACTTGTTTCTTGCTTCATAACTATTAGACTAAGTGATAAAAATTTGAGAGGTTATGTGGATCAGGTCCAACCATTTGTTTGTCTTCTTTACACTGACCTTGCAGCAGGAAAAGCCAGCATCTACATCATTGCCACTTCCTAAATCTTCCCTCACTTGAATGTGCTGTGGAGTACCTCTACAGCTCCATGAACAGCTGAACTTGTCCTCTTTTTGCTGCATCCTCAAAGTGCTGCTATACAAAGAAGAGATACCTTAAATCTCTTGATCCAGCACCAATTCTGTCAGATAGACACTGGAACGTATTCAGGTGTAATACAACTGACTCTAATTTTGGGTTGGTCTGGTAGTACTGATAAACTGTGAATTATTGTGATACATTATGCATAGTACAAGTTTCTTGCACTGTAACAAAATTGACTGAATTTCCAAATTCTTCAAGAGAAATATATTGTGTGTAGGGAATACTGCTACACTCAAGCATCTTAAATGTACTTGAGTATTATAGAAAATTTCCAGGCTCAGAAATTTCAAATTGATACAGGAAATTACACTTTTTAAGTACTTTTCCTCATGTTAGCTAAGTGTGTGCTTTGCATCCTGTTTCACTTTCTATAGTAGAAAGGAGGGTCTGTCTATAATACCAGTATAATGATCTTTTATTTGTCATTTCCATAATAAAAATAGTTATTAATGTAACAGATACGAATTTTCTTCAAAATGTTTTTTGCAGTTAATGGGAAACAGAGCTGTAACTAAAGTGATTCAAGTTAAATCTGTAGTAAGATGAATTTTTCAGCTAAGGTGAGGATTCTGCAGTACACAGAAGGAAATATGAAGAGGTCTTTGAATACCTAACATCTGATACTGTTTGCATGGTAGGAGTTCTCAGAAGCTCATTTAAAACAGGGCTGTCTCTCTTCACTTTAGTATGAATCTGATTCTAGAGAGTTATGCTCTCTCCCCTAAGCTGGCACATACAGAGTAGTCCCCTGCATGTCCTCCAAAGTGTACCATATGTGATAGTTCCCATGTTCTTCTCCATGCCCAGTCTTCTGGGGGATATCTCTTCCTCCCCCAAATTTCCCCACGGTCATACCTTACATAAATCTCTGCTTGCAGTTCCCAAGTGTGCTTTTTCACTCTTTCTTTTCCCTTTTGTTTGTTCTCCTTGAGGTCTAGAGAGCTTCCTGTAACCTTGGCTGCCCTTCAGTGTTGTAGAGTTCCAGTTGCACATAGATGCTACACAGCACTTTTTCCCCACTCTCTCCCTGCAAGAAAAGCTGCATGTTAGTAGTGCTGTTCAGGACCCTCTCAATAAGATGAATTGTTTGCTTCCTTCACCATGTTTTTTTCCTCCTAACTTTGTGGTCAGACATATAAAGTGGTACTTCTTGTGTACTTACACTATTTAGATTTCTTTGCATTTGTTATGGATGTGTCATGTTTTAAAAGTAGTAATTGTTGTGAGAAGAGAAGGTGCAGTTAAACCTCAACTAAGCAACTTTAGATTTGCAGTTCTTTCATATGCATGATTTTGGGGGAAGTAGAAGGTTTAGTAACCTGTCATGGGGCTGCAGGAGCATAATTCCATTCAGAATGCATCTAAATGGCTTTTTAAAGAACATACCACAGAATTAATGCCTATTGCCATCATACTCAAATTACTGTGGGACTGTTTTCTAGTTGCCTGCAAACATCTAATAGGTTACTATGTTAACATCTATAAAACCTGTTTCTGCACTAATTCTTAATGGCAGCACTGGGGAAATTTAGTTCTTCCTCCTTTAGGAAGTCATGTCCTTTTTGACATGCACGTGTGTGAGTTTTTTGGGTTTTGGTTGGAGATTTGTTGTTGTTGTTGTTTTCTTTATAAAGGCAACCGTTGTATGCTTAGTGCTCCTGATGGTCAGAGAGCACAGTGGTACTAACAAGCAGATGAGTTGATTACTTACAAGCTCAAGTGACTGATTATACCATACAGCCTTCTGTGCTATGAAGAAATCTGATACTAACAAAAAAAATTTAATATTCTGACTGAAAATTGCTACTTTTAGTTCTGTGACTCTTTCTGGCCTGCTTAATTTTTTATTTTTGACTGCACTTTCTTTCTGTCTTTGAGATCTCTACCCTTTATTTTATGTTTTTGGAAAAGAAGCAGAGAAGTGATGTTTGTAGAAGCTTCTATTGAATGTCAGTCACAGAAGGGAGGTGGTTAATTTGTTGCAATCTAGGAGTTATGTGCCCAAAATCTTAACTTTGAAAAACTTAGTCTTTATTATTTTAAGCTGTTTTGATTGAATGATTTTGGTTAGAAGGGAGGTAATTTAGTTCAACTGTGCTCAGAACAGCTCAAGGCCTTGTCAGTCAAGTTTTGAATATCTTTAAGGATGGAGATTCCCATGACGTCTCTGGACAGCCTGTCATCATATTTGATCAGAGTTATGGTTAAAAGAAAAAGAAAAAAACCTTGTGTGTAATCAGAACTTCTCATGTTCCAACTTGTCTGTTGCTTCTCCTGTCTGTAGACCTCCAAGGAAGAGCCTGGCTCCATCTTTCCTGGACAGCTGTACACATCAATGAGATCTGCTGGTCTTCTCTTCAGGCTGTAAAAACTCGGCTCTCTGAGCCTGGCCTTGCACATCCTGTCCTCTAGCCCTATGATCATGCTGGTGGCCTCCACTAGACTTGCTTCAGTATATTCATGTCTCTCTTGTACTGTGAAGCCCAAACCTGGACATAGAACTCCAGATGTCATCTCAAGTTGTTAAAATTCATACTGAAAGATGGTAGTTGGTCATGCGCTAGTGGCATATGTGAAAATACATGAGTACCTCTGATTCAAAAATGCTTCTCTGAATGAACTGTAATGTATTGCTGAGCAGAATGTAGCCAGGGTTCACTAACTTCCAAGGATGGCTATAATTTAAGCTTTTGATTAACCCTCCAAGTCTAGCTTTCTCAGTTACAGTTTGGCTGGTATAAATTGCTCACAGATATTGAAGGTAGGAGACTGAGGCCATTTGCATCAGCCTCATGATTTTACTTTGTTAATCTTTTAATAACTTCCCTGGCTGTAGCTACACACCTTCAGGGGTTTTTTTGGCTCTTGGTTTTTTGTTTTTTCTCTTTTCTGCAGTGAAAGCACTGCCTAAACTAGAGCAATTTCCTTTATTTTTTTGAACAAATAGTCTTTTTTTAAAGAAAATTAAACTGTTGAAAAACTGTTGATTTTTAGAGAATTAAAACATCATTCGTGGATCAGATCAAATGAGATTACTTGTGGTGTTTTTATTCATTCTACATTGTAATTCTTTGTAAATGCATGAAACTTCAACTGATGTTTCAGATTCCAGCATAAACAAGTAATTTACTGGTGGTTAAACTACATGAGCAAAGGTGAGCTAGTACTTATTTAGCTTAACAAGAAGTTCATCCATAACATTGATACATGTGTTTAATGCACCCATTTATCATAAAATGAGCTTAAGTGCTTTGCTTACATGCAAAAAACCTCCAAAAACTTAAAAGATGCAGTTACCTCTGATACTTATGTTAGCTATGCACACGTGTGATACACGTACATACACATATCTATATCCTCTTGCATTTATTGGAAGTAGAACAAATGTTTTCTATAACCAATACTCTACTGTATTAATTTTACTTGGCACTAATGTTTAATAATTGGCTTTAATATATATATGTACGTATAAAGTACCTAGTGGTTACACTATTAAAAAGCATTGAAGTAGCAACTTGCTTTATTTGACAGCAGCCTTCAATGCTCAAGTACTTTACACACTTATTGCTATTAAGCAGTTCTAAGCAGCAGAAAGAATAAAGCTGATTAGTTTAGTCACCTTTAACAGATACTCTCCTTTGGTGCTGTCGAAACCCAAAATTCATTGCTTGTATGTGTAATTTTGTGAAGCTGCTGAGTGTGTTTGTTTCACTGGTTGGCTACTTAAAAGGCTAAGAGCAGAAATGCTATACTGTTGAGAGACCAGCTTTTACTGTGGCTATGAAAGCTGGTAAGTGGCAGAAATACAAAATTTAGAATATGAGCAGCATTAGTACATCATCTCTGTACATCTGTATAAACAGATGCCACATTATCTCTGGTTTTATCTGGAAACTTCTGTCTTATTTCCATGCACTTGACAGAAGTGTTTCTGAAGCAGGTTCTCGAATGCTTTACTTCTTGTTTGCTCTAGGCAGACACAGCGGCTCCTGGCTCTGAACCTGAGGTTTGTTGTCCATTCAGGCAGTAGTTGACTACCATTTGGAAATAGTTTGAGAAACCTTGTGCTATTAAAGTTGATTGAGGAGCATTAAGATTGTAATTATTTCTTAAACTTGTTTTTTTACTGAATGTCAGCTCTTGTGTAGTTGCTCATTTTTCTTGAAATCTGACAGAAGATTGGCGATGCCTCGTCTAGTGAGAAGTAATAATAACCCATGCTGCTGTTGAGCTGAACAATACATTCTTATTTTTTAATCAGATTTAATGCAGCTCAAATGAGGTAGGAAGCAGTTATGGGGTTTTGGTATTTTGGTTATTTTGTGGGAGTTTTTTATGTTGTTACCCTTTGTGATTATGCAGGTAGCAGAGTATTTAACAGCAAGAATCTGATCTTGAAGTGTTCCAGTTATCCTAGTACAGAGTAGGCTTTCGTTGCTAAAATGGCATTTTTGGTAATCAAATGCTTTTATTAACATTGTGTGCTATAACTCCTAGTAGATGCATAGTCTACTTCAGGAGGTTTCGGATCTGCTCAGAGTGCAAACTGCTAAAGATAAATGGTTCCTACTTCTGTTTCTTATCAAGTGTAAAAAAGTGTAACATCAAGTTTATGAGGGATTTTAGTAGTATTTTTTCAGAGACAAAAACTGTAGAGTCTTAAGACATCTAGGACATGTTCTGGTTTGGACAACAGCCACAATCGCTATTGCTTAGATCTAACTGTCTAGCAGAAATTCTCATCCAACTCAATTGGTTTAAATTTTGTATTCTCTCAAGTTTCTCAGTTGTTCTGTTTCTTCAAAGAATAGTTGGTGCCACATGCACTGATATTCTATTTTGTTTCAAGACCTCAATATTCAAGAAATAAATTGACAAGCAAAAAAAAGTGTAAAAATTGCAGAGACCGTTCATTGTATTAATGTCTTTAGCAATGCCTCAACAAATTAAATACTTTAATCCCAGTTGTTTTTCTATTAAGTGTCTTGTGGGCTGCCACCTTTTGTATGAGTTTTCTCAGAGCTGGTTACTAAATTGGAGAGGTATTTTTGCCTGTGCTTCGAAATTTGGCTTCTTCAGTGTCATTTGTGTGTTACGCATACTTTTGTAAAAACCTGTAGAGACTATCATGAAGGACTTGTAAAGTGTTTTGAATAATCTCAAAGGATATATCCTTATATCCTGATATTAAACTCATCTGCTGCCCTTGCCATAAATACTAGTTTGAAAAGCTAGTGGTAGAAGGAACAAGCGAGTAAAGGGCATGATAGTCCAGTCTGCAGGGAGAGCTACGTATGTGGCTTTAAAAGTGTGCACGGAGATGCTTCTCCCTTTTGCCTCAGTTCTCAGCTGCTTTTTATGCAGACCAGTGGTGTGTCCATCTGTAGGTGCCATATCTTCCCTCTGAGCACTCTGCTGGTGTTTCAGTGCATACACCTACTTCTTACTGACTTAGTTCTATTCACCAGCATATGTGTCAGCATGAAGATGATTTTTCAGGGTGCCTTACTTATTCCATGTTTTCTGCCTGCCCATATGTGATGCTGCTTTTGTTCTCTTTTCTAAAGAAACATTTAGACTGTTTTAGTAGTATTTTGTTTCCAGAAGCTAAAATTTCTTGCCATTCTTTCTGTTATAAGGGTTTTCTTTTCTCCATTAGTTCTTTAGTTCTTTTTTCAGTTACTCATTTTCAGGACTCATTTCCTTTATTTTTTTTTCCCTTTCTAGGTCTTTACCAGGTAGACTAGAGCTGAACTGCTAATCAAGTGTACCTTTTTCCTGCTCTCACCAATCCTGGGTGTCCCTGTGCATGTCACACCTCCCACTGCTCCATGAACTCTGCAGTCTAATTGCTCCCTGCCCCTTGAAGATCTTTTGTCCCAAATTCTGAATTCCTCCCCTACTGATGCTCATCGTTCCCAGCCTTCTCTTCTCACCTCTTTCAAACTTCTGCTGTCTGTGTGGGCAGCCAATTCGATGGGAAGAGAGAATAACTGGTACTGAGAACAGGCAGCAGGCTCGTTTCCTTCTTCAGCAGATATTTTACAAGAGAGATCTCCAGCGCCACTGCAGCCGCTAATACTTGACAGATTTTCTTGTATTTCTGTTCTCGTAAGCAAATGAGTACACAGAAATCCATAGCTGACTTTAAAGAAGAGGCTTTGCCTTTGGCTGGAGACAGCAGAGCAGTCCTTTAATTTTTTTCCTTCAAGAGGACTGGGGGTCGGTCACCCATGAGGCAGCAGTTGCAGAGCCCTGATCCTGAGCTCTGGGTACTACTCTAACCATAGGCAGCATAATGAGCCAGTCTCAAAACAGCCTGGGTTGGGGAAGGGATTGTCTAAAAATATTCCCCTTGAAAATACAAATACTTGTCACTTTCCTCCAACAATTCAGATAGACATGTGTAACTAAAATTTCTGCTGGCCACAGATGGCTTGGTTAAACTCTTTGTAGTGTGTGTGCAGCCCTGGTAACTTTCCTAACTGGGGTGCTAAGGCAGAAAGCATGTGCATGGAAAATCACATGCTGTCTGTTTATGGGAACAATAGGTGTCTTGAAGTTGTCCAACACCGGTGGCCTACTTCCATAACTTTGTCATCAAAATAGAAGTCTGTAAAAAAATAGCTTAACAAAAACGTGTTACAGTTACTGTGCTGGTTGATGAAATCAAGTGTGTGTAGCTCTTTCCGCGAGGTGTGTACCTGGAAATACTGGTCTGAATCAGTATTTTTAAATACCTACCTAAGTTCACACGATAATTTATATGTGTATTTCTTTAAAATACTGGTGCGCAGCTGGGCAGATAGTCAGGAAACAGCGAGTCAACATTGTAACTACTGGGTAGTCTGGATAGTTTTGTGTCTCCTACCACAAAGGAAGGGTTGTTGCCCTAGGAGCATTGGAGCACAAGAGCTTGGTACTCCTTGGGTTGCCGCTGGTAAGCGTATCTTGATGCATCTAGAAAGCTGAACCTTAAGATTCAATAGACTGTAATTTCTTTTTTATTAGTGAAACTTTTTTTAGTGAATCTAGAAAGTAGGTTTAAGACAGAAGTAGCACTTTCTCATGTGCAGGTAGTAAAGTATCTCCAGCTTCTCCAAAGTGTATTGTAGGTGTTAAGGTTGTATTGAGGTAAGAAGAGTTTGGACAAGTGTGTGGCATGTGGACAAGAAGCCTGTTGAAAGTTACTACATCCAGAGAAACCATATCTGGCTTAGAGAGTCCCTAGGCATTGATGGAGGCTAACAGAAGCATGGTATTTTCTTGTTTTCTTTCTTTATTTTTCTAATGGCATCCTTTTTGGGGCAGTGTTGCAGGTAGGTTAGTAGAAAGAAAAGTGCTGTTAGCCAATACAATCCCTCCTGTCTTCTTGTAATGTCCTGGAGAAAGATAGTGGCATGCTGCTTACATCTTGAAATGTTAGACCATTGTCAGTTAGTGTGAAATGTTAAAAAAAATAGGTTTTCAGACTGAGCTTAAAAAAAATACGTTTCTTTCATATCTTCCATGAATTTAAAAAACAGTTCTTCCATGTCTTCTTCATCCCTATGCCATATACCACCGATGCATGACAAGTGAAATAAAGTTCAGATAATACTCTTCTGTAATTTATCTTCAAAACTAGAAATAATGTCATAACTATGTCAGGTGGCTTTCATTACTGCATGAAAACAGAAAGCCTGCCTTGTTAGCTCTGAGCAAAACTGATACTGTTTAAATTAGCTAATGTTTATCAGTGTACTCTTTTGGATATTTGCCATTCTGCACCTTGGTTCTTTTGTGCAAGAGCAGTATTTCTTTGTTTCTCCGCGAGTTCTAGAGTTTTTGCTCAATGGTGTATCTTATTAATTATTTTTTGTTCTTTAAAAGCGAAGTTCCTTGTTCTCAGCACTTAAACTATATATTTCCTGCTCATTTACAACTGTATTTTTCTAGAATCTAGTGGTTTTATTCTTGTGACCTATTTGTCAGGAGAGGAGAGTCTTAAACAGAAAACTGAGCAGTCCTCAAGTACATTATTAAAAATTATCTAAAGTTCCCAGGCAATAACATGTACTGAGACTGAGCCTTTAATAAAGGGAAATATGCACAGAACAATAAGCAAAAGGCAAAACTGAAGGATGTATTTTAATGCTGTTTATGATTAATTTGGGAATAGTCTTCTGGCCCATACAAGTTATTTGACAAAGATGTAAGCACATGCTTTTAGAAGAGTAGTTTTAGGCTTCAAGTGTCAGGAAAGGACTGCTCCAAGTCTTCATGGGTTGGCTTCCTGTATTCAACTGAAGTTCTCACCACAACCTGACAAATTGAGGCATGTCTTCTTGCAGTAAGAAGCAGGCAGATGCTTTGTAAAGGGTTGGGAGCTGTTTTTTGTCACACAGAGTTACAACTTATTATGCTTCCTTAACGCTCATAATGGAGTCTCATAATTCTTTCCTTTCAGACTTTATCTTGCAAAACCGCAGGAACAAGTACATAGGGCCTTTCATCAAAATAGGCTTAAAACACATTGTGCTTCATGTTGCCATCTGTTGACTGTGTCCTGCTCTGGCAAAAGAGCCTGTGTAAGAATGAAGAAAGTTAACCTCTTCTCAGTTTAATGTTTAAAATAAGCCAGGATTGAAGTTTGCCAGTAGCATAATACAGCTGTGTACATGCAGCCTCTGCATATCTTTGGAGACAAAGACTTTTCTCTAGTGCATACTTGCTGGGTGAACATTCCAAATTTATGAGATTTTTTTTTTATGTATGGTATGTGTGAGCATAGGTGACAACTCTTGAGTTCACATGTGCTGTCTCTTCCAGGCCAGAGTACCAGAAAGCTGTTAACTTTGTTGTAATCACAATTGCACATGTGAAGTGTTGAAGCTTGATCTTTTAATGGCCAGCAGATTAGTGAGAGTTGATACTCAAATTTATTACATGCATGTTTGGGTTTTTTTTAAAGGTAATAATTTTCCATTAAGTCTTTCTAGAAGGACTGCTATGAAAAGCATTAGAAACGCTAGTACATGCTGTTACAGGTTTTGGCTGAAGAGTGCTCTAAGATGCTGTAGCTGCCTAACTGCCTGCAGTGCTATGGTTTGTCCATAGCAGTTAGGTTCTTCCTGTCAAATTAAAAGCTCTGACAATTACAGCTGAGTAGTTTGGGGGGCGGGAAGTGGTGTTTTGGTTTTGTTTAAAAAGCCATTTCTACCAGATTCCAGTTGAGGCACTAATTAACTGCCCATGGAGCTGCAGTTAGTGCGTATTAGTATGTGTCATAGATTGGATGGGAATTTGGCACAGTAGCAGGAATACCATGAGTGAGCATGAAGGCTTAACTTATACCTGGTATATTATTACTTATACCAGGTAGCTATAATATACCCATGCTGTATGGACTTCAGTTGTCAGGATGCTGTATGCATTGCAGTGACACAGATCACCTAACAAGCTTAGTAACTACAGATCAGCTTATTGCTCCAGTCTTGCACTGAAGTTAGTGCTTTAGTGGCCCATATGGTGGTCAGATCCATAATGATAAGCATTGTCGTATCAACTGGAAAAGGAGAAGATAGGTGTATATTGGTGGTACTATCAAAACAGTTGTTTCTGTTTCTTCTGCATGAGACAGACAGAACCCATCAATAGGACTTGAACATCAAGATGTGCCTCCTTGTGGAAAAAATTGTATCCTTCAGAGAAGCAACAAAGTGTTACATTGATTATGCCTTTTGTTATGCATAACATTTTATGTTATCTTCTGTAATTGAACTCTGAAAGCTCAGTGGTTTTACTGGTCTCATCTCTATGGTGTTCTGTAGCCACACTACCTCCGTGCAGATTGTGGCTTTCACAGCCACTCTCTAGGATAAGTAGGTGTACTCTGAATCTTCAGGCTGACTTGAAAGAAATGATTTATATTTACTTACGCTACTAAAAGAAAATATATCCTGGAATAAAAAGACTGGTACAAACAGGAGAAACTGAATATATAGCACTACATAAATAATAGGGGAGAGATCTTTCAGCAGTTTCACATGCTAGCTTTTAAATGTTAATCTGCTTTCAGGTTTTGTTGTTGCTCTTTATGAATTATTTGGCATAAATGAAATTCTCCCAAAGATATGTGGCCTACCAGTCCTACACGCTCTTTGTATAGAATAGAGCCTTTCATCCAGATAGGAGCAAGCTACCAGTGCAGTCTTGGAGTCGGAGCCTCTTTGCATAGGCTGTATTCTATGAACAGCTATTCAAAGGGATTTTTATTTAGTTAGTCAGTCTTCTAAATTCTACATGGGTTTAAAACTTATTTTCAATACAAGTTGTATGCACGGTTCGAGTTGCTGTTGACCTTGGTAGTACCTGTCTGATTAGGAAGGCTTTCTCCATTGGTAGACTTTCCTCTTTGCTGTCTGCTGGTGCAGTTCACCTATTGCAATTAGCTGTAATGCAAACAACTTTACCTCATTTGTGACTTAAGTCTAGAAGTCTGATTGCTGCTATGAGAGTGAGCAGAGCTGTACTTTAGAACTGAACAACCTTCTATATGGATGATGAATAATTTCTGTTTCTAGAATCACTGACATTATTTTGGTCTGACTGCTTAATGGAGGGTACAGGAGGGGAGCAGCTCCCCATGGTGCCAGAAGGGTAGGTGCAGACTGACACACCTGGCTTAATTGCAATCCTACAGAGAAAAACTAATAAGGAGCTTTATTCTCAGTAGCTGGGAACCTTCATTTGTCATTGAAGTCAAAGTTTCTTGGCACTGATGAGAAATGTCATAGCTGTGAATCTTGAAGTTCTTTAATGGTGAGAACAGAGCTCATAAGTAGTTACAGAGAGCTGAAGCACGTGAGCCACATACCTTACAGCCTTCTGCTTCCTTCCAGCCACTCTGGGGCAGAGGTGACTCTGAACCCTTCTTCTTGCATGGTGTGCCCTCCAGAAGGGTGTCCCTTGGCATGAAGCAGCTCGGCAGCCCATCTGACTGTCTCCATAAGAATTCTGCTGCTGCCGAGGTGCTTGTGTTGGGCTTCTTCTGTTGCTAAAGGGTTGTCTCTGCTGTCATTCAGACAGGCAGAAAGAATGAGCAGTATTTTTCGATGTCTCCCTGCATGGCTGTGAAATGAAGCTGTATACCAACCGCTGCAATATTGGAAATATCTAATACTAAAAATTATTTTGGTTTCTGTCAGCTGGACTTCTTCATTACCCTGTGTGCTGAGATAGAAATGAGAGCGAGCTGCCTCTCTATGTCACTTCATTTTGAAGGGTTTCACACAAGGTTTTGTTCACTCTTGTTCTTCCTGTGAATTATAGTTTTCTGTAGTTTCATGTTGGTTGGCCTATTAAGCAGAGCAGGTACCATGGGTACCTGTGTCACAGTACAGTGGTTACAGCCTACCATATCCAGGGGGTGCCTGTCGCAGGAGTACATTGGTGTAAGATACATAACTACTGTAAAGCAGCCATCATTTTGTGGGTTGGAACTGAATTAGATTGTCCATTTCTGTGGTGTCATTGGAATTACCACCTAAAAACAGTGAAGTAAATCTGAAATGTCAGTCATCTAATTTACAGTAGGGGAAGAAAACTCAAAAATCCTTACTAAAACCTTGTTTAAAAATTTTTTGCTACATCGCCTTAGCAAAGTATATGTAACAGCTTCTGATTTTATTTTGAGTATTCAAGAGCACTTTTGCACTTTTTCTGGTTTTTAAACAACTGGCTTTTCTTTCAAAGTCTGACTTTAAGCACGCAAGATGAAATATCAAGAAGATTGACAAGGTTGTACCTTAATTTGACTAAATGTGTTGGAGCTAGTGATTTTTTTCTTTTTTTCTTTTCATCACAATAGAACTCTTGCCAAATTACAGGACTGCTTCAGCTGGGAACTTGCTATGTTAATTTAATAAGCAGTTAGAATATTCTAGAAAAAACTGGTCTTAACTGGCAGCCCATAGGGAGGATTTGGTGGAGTGACTCCAGAGAGCTCCTTTGCTTTGGAAGATAGAAGAAACACCTGTTAGGGCAGCACATAAAGTCAGATGATTCTTTTCAGTGCTATGCAGCTGACTGCCGGATTGTCAGCTGTCTGGAAATGCAGGAATCCAGGTTCACCTTGCACTTTCTTGCTGAGGATGCCAGTACAGTGTTCCATTTAATGGGAATTAGGTTAACGAGGCTTATTTATTGCCTGTGTGTATAAGATATTTGAGTCTCTGATTTGGCAGCTGATACTTCAAACCCTTTTATTGTCTTCTGTGGGCGCAGACTTTCTTCCATTGTATACCCTCTGCCCAGACTCTTGGGACTGTATAATGACCTATAGAAACCCTTCCTTTGGTCATACAAGACTCATCTGCTAAATTAAGGGGACAGCCTTCCCCACCAAGTCACTGCGTGCAGCATTCCTTTTTTTACCTAGAATTGTGATCCAGAACACGTTCTCCGTAGCTGAATATGTGGTGTAGGATGTGAAGAAAACAGGCAAAAAGTAAAGCTGTCTTGAGTTTGAAATAGATTGTAGTATAATTGAATTGTTGGTTCATCGTGCTGTAAAAGTATGTGTTCAAAACACTGTTCTTTGTTTCTCTTTTAGTCTCTGTTGGAAAAGTTCTTGATCCCTAATGCTTCACAAGCAGAAAGTAAAGTTTTCTATTTGAAAATGAAAGGAGACTACTACCGTTACTTGGCTGAGGTTGCTGCTGGAGATGACAAGAAAGGTATTGTATGTCAACTTGTGGCTAAATATTGTCGAATTAGATTGCTTTTGGTGGGGCAGACACATGACTAATTTTAGAGTAATTCTGATTTGGATGTAACTTTCTTTGGTAATAGGCTTCCTGTTTTCTGAAGAAAAATCGTACGTTGTTAGCTTTCAAATGAGTTATGAAAGTTTCCGTGCACCTCTGCTCTTGAAAGCAGGGAACAGATGTTCAGTCACCAAATCTTGAAATTAACTCCAGCTTCTGCACGCATGCATGTGGTTTATGACTGAAATACAAGTTTGTGCATCTTCAGCCTGGCTGAGTATTGGTTTTTTACCTCCTTGTAAAGGAACAGAGTCTTGCAGCTTTTTGAAGACTTATTCATGCTATTTCTCCTGCATTTCTGCAGAATGCAAAAAGTCTGCATAGGTTCAGTGAGCAAACAGACTAGAAACCACTTGGAGAAGGAAAGGATTAATAAAACTGATCTTACTATTAGGAAAACTCTTCTTTCATAACTGCGGTAGTTTAATGTCCAAGTGTTTTTTATTTCCTCAAGTTTCTTGTATCTTCATGTAAGCAGCTTGTCATAATTGCAGGTAAGTTGCCTTCACTTAAATTTAGTTAAAGTTAATATAAGGCACTAAATATCTTAGGTGGCTTAACTGCTGTAGTTGAAGAAACACCTCAACAAGATGCTGACTCCTTGCAGAGTCACCTTCAGTTCAGAACCACACAGCATGTTTAGCTACAGCTGGCTGTGAACAGTGCTACACTGTTTCCTGGAGCCACTCGAGAACTGGTGGCAGCGTGCCCTGAACAGCAGCGTGCTTGAGCACAAAACCCAATCTGGTAATTTCTGCCCTGAAAACAGCCCTGAGCTGTCTTCTTGCAGGCTCAATTTAGTCTGCAGAAATACGGGGCACTTGGGAGCATGCAGGCAATTGGGATGCATGGACCTGGGACCTTCAGGATTACTGGAGAGCCGTTCATCTATGCAGCTGATGCTCAGTAGCCCTGTGCCCCAGTGACCATGTGCTGCTCTCAAGCTAATAAGCTCTCCCAGTACATTACAGAAAGATGTCTGCACAACTGCACAGAAACTAGAGTGAATTTAGTATAGAGGAAACTGAGCTGGAATGATTTCAAGGGGATAGATGTGTCTACTTTAGCTTTGTGGCATATGTGTTATATCCATATTACACAGGGTAGCCCAGTTTCCCTGGTATGCTGGATAATAGGGAGTTGCATAAAGATACTAAGACTTAGTGTAATACCCAGTCTTGGTGACTGCAGAATTGCATGTGTATCCAGTACTTTAGATCTGTTACTGTACGAAGAGTAATTAGATTTTCCTTTTAGTAATCTCTATTCACATGGATAGAAAGTACAATATTTTGAGTTCCAAAGTTTCTCTTTCTGTTGGGGATTAAGTTACAGTCTCTCAAATTAGACTGAAAATCTTTGTTTAAAGGGGTTTTGAAGTTAATTTTTATTTAACCCAGTCTTCTGACTGAGAGGTTTTCAGTGGGTTTCCAGATGAAGAAAATATTTTGAAAGCCCAACTAGCTCGTATTTGCTGTGGCTCCTAAACTGAAGGTTTTTAAGTCTGGTTTTTGTTGTTGTTTTTTTATTCCCAAGTGTTTCATCTCACAGGCCTTTCTTGTGTGCTCTCTGTGACCTTGAGTAAGAGCAGTTGATAATTATTGCTTAGGCAATAATGGCCATTTAGTTGGACGGTATTCTTTCAGCCTTTTGCAGTAAATTTAGCAACAGTATAAAGCTCCCAACTCCAGGAATTGGATTTTTATCTTCATAAACCAGCTAGTTTGTCTTATCGACTGGGGTTTTGTTACAGCAGTCTAACGGACAAGAATGTCAAGCAGGCACCTCACCCTACCACTTTAGCCTTGAACTTTGGAGCTGTACAACACTTTCTAAAGAATTCAAGGTGAAAAAATCTTACAACTTTTTTTATGCTGGGTGACTGATTTAAAAATTACCAGGATACATCAGATTTTGCATTAAGAGCCCCAAATCACTGCTTAAAGTGTAACTGTATTTTCTCAAATAAGGAGAAGAAGCATGTGCTTTTTTGAAAGTTAATTATGTAAAAAAAAAAAAAGAATAAAATGCTCAGCTTCATTCCTTGAAGTTACTTGTTTTTCACACTGCTTGTTTTGCCTTTCATAAATGGTGCCATTTTCTAAGGCTTTTTTTATTATGAGAAGAGTAAAATACTTCTCGCTGTATCTAAATTTAACCTACACTAAACCTGGTTCTTCTCAACTGCAAGGTACCAACTTCTGGTCACTTTCTAGGTGATATGGCAGTTGTCTGATTTTTCCTGAAGTGCTCCATTATTAGTGATGAGTGTAGAGAGGACAAAGTTGAACAACTGTGCAGTGAGTGTCCTCCCTCTTCCATGTTAGAGGATGCTCTGATGCTGTAATTTTTGTGAATACATTAAGATGAACAAATTGAGTAGTTCTGACTTAAATACGGATGTATTTTTGAGCATTCGCCCTAAAATTCCTTTCTTTATTTTTGAATACATGCGACTGATGGTTTTGCAGAGCTCATGCTGGATGCATTTCTGGTTTGATCCAGAAATGTTGGGATTGGAAGCCATTTGCATCTGAATTGAATGACTTCCTGCCCACCTTTTTCTCAGATGCTATTAAGAGTCTTGGAAAGGCAGAAACAAGGGTCCCTTTGTGCTCAGCCTCTCCACATCTCTTGCATCCTGTTGTCATCGAGGGCATCGTCCAGCTTGTGGGCTGTGTTGGGCCATAATCTCTGACTTGTGCAGGCATGGTCTGCCCCTAAGTTCAAGTGTGCTCAGTGTGACTGGAAACTGTTGAGCTCTGCAGTCCGAGTATACGCAATATAGGGTTTTTTTTTTTTGCCGATCATTTATAACTCCTGTGATTGAACCAATTAAGAGAATGACAAAAGATTAATCTCCTTAAAAAACCAAACAAACCAGTTTTCCTTTCTTTTTCTCCCTCACTTCAAAGTTGAGAATTTTAAATTTGGTAAAAATGCTCTCTGTATCTGCACTGGAAACTGAACTATGTTGGAAGCTTTTAAAAATATGCATTTAATTCGGGTTGAGGTATGCCACACTATCTTTGTCAAGCAGTTTGAGACTTCTTAGGTGACTGTTAGGAAAAAGGCTCAGCATGACAGGCAAAGGTCGTCTGTGTTTTCTTTGAATAAAATGTGGATCTGTAATGCTTTACAGTGTGTGAAGACATGGGAACTGTGGTACTGTATAAAACTTGTGTGTAGTTTCAACTTCAACGTTGTATGTTTTCATGTAGGTGATTTTATATTCCTTAAGTGCTACAAAAGTACTGCAAACATTTGCAAATACAAGTAGTCACAATGTGGGAGGGAGAGACTTTAAACCTGTGAT
The DNA here is from genome assembly GCF_000695765.1 of Mesitornis unicolor. Classification (NCBI taxonomy): domain Eukaryota; kingdom Metazoa; phylum Chordata; class Aves; order Mesitornithiformes; family Mesitornithidae; genus Mesitornis; species Mesitornis unicolor. Next base: position 20,920 of record NW_010196424.1, read on the forward strand.
TTGGTCAATGACAGCTTCCTTTTTTTGAATAATTTAAAAATATAATTTAGTAAAATCTTCATGAAACAGCAGCTTGTTAGGTATGGTGCTCATTCACAGGCATTCGCTTTTAACATACTTTGTTCATGCAAGCGTGAACACAGCCCTGATTGTATGTCTGAATACAGTATGTGAATTACTTACTTATTGTGGTTTTTGTGTGTGTTTGTTTTTTCCCCAAAGGGATAGTGGAGCAATCACAACAAGCATATCAAGAAGCTTTTGAAATCAGTAAAAAGGAGATGCAGCCAACACATCCTATCAGATTAGGTCTGGCTCTAAACTTCTCCGTGTTTTATTATGAGATTCTTAATTCCCCGGAGAAAGCCTGTTCCCTTGCAAAAACGGTAAGTCTAAGGGGAGGCAAAATGCTGTTTACAGTATTTGCATAACCTTTTGTCACATGGCCAATGGAGTTGTTTGTTTTTATAACACTAGGCTTTTGATGAAGCAATTGCTGAGCTTGATACATTAAGTGAAGAGTCATACAAAGACAGCACGCTAATAATGCAGTTACTGAGAGACAACTTGACAGTGAGTATCATTAAAGTTTGCATACTGTTGGTAACGGGATTGGCCTTTGTGGCACTCAGAGTCGTCCTGTTCATTTGTAGCTGTGGCTGTCATTTACTTACAGATAAGTTTACAGTACATCGTGTTTCTGAGCTACATCTTTTTCTCCTGCCTACTCTTTTTCATCTGCATGCTAATTAATGTGGTTTGCTGACATGACAAATTGACCAAATTTTCCTTTTCTTTAATTCAAGGAATTTAGCATGTTTAAGTGACATAGTTTGGACTGTGACTAGCAAAGCTGTTTTCTTTTGTTAAACAGCATTTGAGAATACAGTCACATCTGCCTCTTCAAAACTTATGTCAGATTTAATGTAGCTTATTCTGTGTGATTGCATGTGTAAGGAATAGATTCTACATGAAAATTACAAACAAAGCTATTAAGGGCCTGTTTAGAGGTTTTTTGTTTGGTTTTAAAAGCTGCAGTTGGAATCGGTGCTAGCAAGGCTATTTCCACAGCAGTCGTGAAACAACTGTCTTTTATTTTTTTTCTTTGGACTCATAGCTCTCTGTGGTGTAAGTTATGGATCCAGATTGTGTTGCTTTGTTAGAGTAATCAAAATCTTCATCTTGTGTGGGGTTTTTTTCTTTAACCTACTTCAAACTTTAGAACTGGCAAAGATAAACATGTAAAGCAAATGAAACACTAAGTGTAAGCAAACGTGCAGTAGTGTAATTAATGGCACAGTTCACTCCCAGGTCTCTGTAGGGAGAAGGGAGAGCTGTAGTCAAGAACTGAAAAAATAAGAAGCACCTCTTGTCACCAGTTATAACCCCTCATTCATGTTCTGTGCATCCGATATCAGAGACATTTACAAAATAGCTGGACTTCTTTTAATGTAACTGGAAGTCAGGTTGTACAGTTGAATAAAATTGGTGTTGCCATGTTTTCTGCTCTTGTTTCTAATGCTTTCTTGCCCTGTTCCTTGGAACCTTTTCCACTGGAATGGCAGCTCTGACACTAGTGAAAAAACTGCTTGTGATTGTTCCAACTGTTGCTTACAAAACAAATGGAAGAGATTTCTCAACCTCTGCAATGGAGACAGATACAGGGTTGGGCTTGCTCTCAGTGTCTGCGTGTGCTGGCCCCTTGAATGAGGTTGCTCAAGAGCTGTCTTCTGAATGAGTGGTATTGAAATGGAGAATAGAAGCTGACTTTAATTGCTAGCTTGCCAGTAAAATAATGTAAAGCTTGTCATAGCAGTTGGAAAGCCAAATGTTTCATACAAGGGCAAAAGTTGGTCTGAGCTACCACAGTGTGTGAATTACAGCAGTAGAGCTGATAACTGATATGAGCATCCCATTATAAGAGAGAAAGCTATAGAGAGCTGTAGGATTCCATATTCTTGAATGGATGATATTGTCCTAAATGCTTAGTGTGACCTGTAAGTATGTTTTGATTCCATATTTTCCCACAGCTTGCTGAAGTAGAAAATAAGTTTTGATGTATTTGTGACTGGCAGAAACTGTGATTAATTTCATGAATGTAAAAAAGGTATGTTTTGCTAGTTAGGCAAGTCTGTTACAAGAGCTGTTACAGTGGTTCAGCATGTTCATCAGTTACGTGCAGGAGCAATTTTCTCAGTTGATTCTTTTTATATTGAGTCTTATATGGCTGAAGAGGAGTCTGTGTTCATTCTCAGTGGGGACTGAAGGCAGAGAAGTGTTCAGAGGGTTGCTTAATTTTTCAACTCAAAGTCTGTTTTACTGGGACTATGAGATAATTCCTTCTTTGCTCTGTTGTGAAATTGTTTTTTCTTAGAAAACCAAACAAATTAACAACCAACCAAACAAAAAAACCTAACAAAATAGGCATCCCTTCCCCCTAAGGGATTTTTTTTCCCAGCATATTTGTTAAACTGTGCTCTCAATTGATAATCCCCCTTTCACAGAATCACGGAATCTCAGGAGTTGGAAGGGACCTTGAAAGATCATCCAGTCCAACCCCCCTGCCAGAGCAGGATCACCTAAATTAGGTCACACAGGAACACGTCCAGGTTGGCCTTGAATGTCTCCAGAGAAGGAGACTCCACAACCTCCCTGGGCAGCCTGTTCCAGTGCTCTGTCACCCTCACAGTAAAAAAGTTTCTCCTCATGTTCAGGTTGAACCTCCTATGCTCCAGCTTGCACCCATTGCCCCTTGTCCTGTCACGGGACATCAGAGAGAAGAGCCTGGCTCCTTCCTCCTGACACTCGCCCTTTACAAGTTGATAAACATGAATGAGGTCACCCCTCAGTCTCCTCTTCTCCAGGCTAAAGAGACCCAGCTCCCTCAGCTGCTCCTCATAAGGGAGATGCTCCACTCCCTCAATCATCTCTGTGGCTCTGTGCTGGACTCTTTCAAGCAACTCTCTGTCCTTCTTGAACTGAGGGGCCCAGAATTGAAAACAATATTTCGTACCAGTGAGGTCTTTTTACTTAACGGTTATGTATATGTCTATAGATATTGTAAACGTGAGGATTTAGGATAGAAGCCTCTGATAAAATTCTAATAAAACTGTTCTTCCGAACTGTTCCTTATAAGAACAGCACTGAAGTTGAGAATAACGTAGTATTCCAATAATGCAGTACAGAACGTGGTGCAGGGACTGGAACCTGACAAGTGTGCTATTGTCTGCAGTGAACCAACTTGTTGCTTTATGCCTCCAGCAAGGAACATTCAGTGCAGATACTGTGTGTTATGTTCAGGGAAAGAACAACGCTACTGGTCTTGTGCAAATATTTCTATTGTCTTGTATTCCTGGAAAGGATCAAATATTTCTGATGATGGATCTTTTAATTATTTTTTTTAGCATCTTGTGACACCTTAGTGTAGGCAGAGAGTAAACTGTAGGCAGAGAGAGAATTAGTTGTTCTTAGGTTTTGCCACCTTATGCTATAGAGCGTGAAGGATTCGGTTAATGCTGCTATAAATCCATAAAGCAAGACTTTACAGAACGTGCTGGGCTTGTAATGGTTTGGAAGCAGCCAGCGTGACAAAGTACTTGGTTCCCAAAATAATTTCTTTGCCCTGAGTGTTGTGCTGGAACTGGTGCTTAGTTTCCTTAGTTGGTGCTTAATCTTGATATATGGCTCCTTAGATGGAGCTGAAAATAAGATTTTGTGCCTACTGCATATTTAGCCTGATTTTCTTCCTTCCTTGCCCAGTCCTCAAAGTTTGGAAGCTCTGTGTTCCACAAATTGCTGAAGGGGGGCATGATTGAATCGAGCCAAGGGATAGAGGTTTTAGTGAAATGGTTTTGGTTAGGTTTTGGTTTAACCACCAAATCACCACACACTACAAAAAAAAACCCCAAAACCCTCAGATGCCTGTTTTGAAGTAAAAGTAGCATTCACTTTAATGGTACCTGTGAAGAGAGACCTTCACTGAAGCTCTTCCTTCAGAAAGATGCATAAAGCTCACTTGAGGAAAAGGTATAAATCTACAGGAAACAAGTATTCGTAGTTCCTGATTCTCCTGTATCTGTTCTGTAGGTCTGATTCTTGCCTCTTGTAATCGTATTTTAGTGAGCCTTGGGGATATGAGACTTTGGCTTTGACTGTTTGTGTACTTCCTCATTAAACGCAGTGTAGGATTGAGGCACCCACAGGAAAACTAGGGCTAGATTTCCATTTTGTTGTGTGTAAAAGTAATAGCTTTGAAATACATTCATGTTAACGTGTGGTTGTTTTTTTTTTTTCTTCTTCATGGTGCTTAGTAGGACCTCTTACAAAATTATTATTGAAGTAGGCTTTCTTTCTAATAATTCCTTATTAAGTATTAGTCATAAATGTTAATATTTTACATATATTACTCTGTGTTCTCTCCCAAACAGTTGTGGACATCGGATACCCAAGGAGATGAAGCCGAAGCAGGAGAAGGAGGGGAGAATTAACCAGCCTTCCAACTTCCGTCTGCCTCATTCTGAAATTTACACAGTAGACCATTTGTCATCCATGCTGTCCCACAAATAGTTTTTGTTTACGATTTGACAGGTTTATGTTACTTCTATTTGGATTTCTATATTTCCCATGTGGTTTTGTTTAATATTAGGGGAATAGAGCCAGTTAACATTTGGGGAATTTACCTGTTTTCATCTGAGGTGGCCAATATAGGGTTGGGAAATTTTTATACAAGTTTTACATGTTTGGCATAGTACTTTTGGTACATTGTGGCTTCCCACAAGGCCAGTGTTAAAACAGCTTTCTATGTCAAGCAAAGATGACTGCTTGCATATTGGTCTGTCACGATGGAAAAAAGGGATCATGAGTTGCAGCCACAGGTGTAGTTAGCGTGAGCATTCAAGCTGGAGCACACGTGGCTGTGAATAAACTGGTGTCCCATGGATATCGCATGTTAAGTCAACATGTGAAATCTGTGGAATATTCCAATCAAGTGTACATCTTTGATTGCAGCTGAAGTGTTCCTTAAGGCAGTTTGATAACCCAGTCAACTTTCTCTAGAGAAGGACAGAGAAACGGTTCACATTCCATTATTTGTAAAGTTACCTGCTGTTGCTTTCATTATTTTTGCTACACATTTTATTTGTATTTAAATGGTTTAAGCAACCTAAGAACAAATGTACAAGTAAAGATGCAGTAAAAAATGAATTGCTTGATATCATAATGACACTGTATATCGAGCACAGCAGTAAAACAAAAACCCATGTATTTAACTTTTTTAGGTTTTTTGCTTTTGTGATTTTTTTTTTTTGATACTTGCCTAACATGCATGTGCTGTAAAAATAGTTAACAGGGAAATAACTTGAGATGATGGCTAGCTTTGTTTAATGTCTTATGAAATTTTCATGAACAATCCAAGCATAACTGTTCAGAACATGTGTATTAAGTTGATGTAAGTGGAATAAAAGTTTTATGAATGGACTTTTCAACTACCTTTGGTGTAGATTTCATGTGATCTGTCTCCCCACACCTTTTAGACTAGTGGCAGTGTTATACATAAGTATTTTTATTATGGAAAAATCTTAATGTACATTCAGGCATTGAGTTAATTTCAGGAAAGTCAAGACTGAATACTTCATATGTGGTTTTAAGATGACTTTAATTAATTAATTTACAACTTTTAGATGCCTAAAGCTTTCTGACTGTCCGGCTGGTACTCTGGAGATACCCTAAACAATCATATGGTCCCCAGGCCTATGACAAAAAGCATCTGAAGTTTTTTTAAGAGTTGACCTTTGGAATAGGTCCAGCAATAGGGAGACGCACAGCTTGCTGCTCTTGGCTCTTTAAAGGAGAACTGAGCGAGAGCCTCCATAGAGTTCGAAGGGTTCAGACACTACAGCTCAGTTTGTGGAAAGGCTCCCCAGAGTAACGATGCTCCTCCTTTCTGCATCCCCAGTGAGATCTGCACTGATGGTATTCACAGAATAACTATGGCATTTGTAGATACTTGGTTTGAAATGGAAATAATTACGGGGAAATTGAAACTGATTGTCAGTGTCACATCTCTGTCAAGAGCTGAGACTCGTGGAAAAATAGTTGAACTGTGAAAACCTTATTCTTGTATTTATGTAGTCAATGTAAGGGAAGCTTGAGTGGCCTTTTTCTTGATTGAGCTGCACTTGTAAGCACAGTGTTTGCATTTTCTAGTTTTAGATAACTTCACTCTAATAAAAGTTATTGTGGTGTTACCAGGTTGATCTGATGCCTGGAAGAATAAGATGAGCCAAGTCACTGAATGTGAACTCCGTTGCCTTACCTTGCACTGTACTTAACAATTTACAGATCTGACTTTTTAGATTTTCGGTATAGGCTTTTTCTTGTATTTAAAGAAAAAAGAAAGAGTTAAAATAGATCTGATCGTTGCATCCATCATGCGATGCTCCATTTCTAGAAGCAGCTGAACTCTTTGTCTCAGATTTAAGGATCGAGATTGGTAGAAAAGGTGGATGGGATAATCTTTAAGAAGTATTTGGGGATACCAGTAACCATTCCTAGAATTGAAAGTTAATAATGTGTTATAGTAAGTAATAAAATTAGAATTATTAGAACAGGAAGAATGAAGACTATGGAAGGCAAAGGTTAATGAGGCTGTCTAAGGGAGAATGTAGTATATCCCTCAATTACCACTGAAAACAGTAACAATGACTTCTTTAATACATGGAGCACTTGTCAAAAGGAAAAAGCAGTCATCAAATACATTTACAAAACAAAGGGCTACATTCCAGTCTGGAAGCAACAAAGTTGGCAGACCATGACTAAAAAATTCCTTTGGGGATATTGGATCCACTTTCAGAAAGGAAAGACCATGGCTTGCTCTACAGTAACTCTGATTTCTGTCTCTTAGAAAGGCCTTAATGAAGATGTTGCCCACTTCCTTTGCTGAAAGGATGTGGCTTTCAGCTTGCATGGTAAACTGCTTTACTCTACACATTTGAATTTAAGCTTTATGAAATGTCATGACCTGAAAGTGGCTTGTTTGGGTTTTTTTTAAACCTTTATCCAACTGTTTAAGAAGGTTTTGAGTTAGGAAGGTTCTAGGAAGTTACTGCATGTACCTGGAGAAATCAAGGTATTGCTGAAAATTAAAAAGTGCAAAATCAAATTAGGACTAGTGGAAAATAACAGGAAAAAAAATTTATTCTTGTGCCTTTAAAATATGAAGGTAACTTTGCGTTGGATTTTTTTGGTGTGGTGGTTTTTGGTTTGGGAACTTTTTTTTTTTTTGAGCAAGCCTTCTCTTATTTCAGTACGTAAGCTCATCCTTTAGGTACCACAGAAGTTTCAACCCTGAGTCTTCATTTCCTCTATTCCTTCACTGGAGTGAGCTACAGTATTTGATCATGGAAAAATGTCCTGTATTGAACAATTAGCCTCCTCTTATTACAAGCATGGTTTCATGTGTTTTTAGTCTAGTTCTGACATTGAGGACCATCCTAAAATACATCAGTGTTGCTTCACGCAGTGCATACCTCACTTTGCAGTGTGGGCTCCTGCTTTGTGGAGCAGAAGAGACGGGGACCTTGAATCCTTTGTGTGGCATTAGCACTGCACGCGTTTGTGGTACAGAGCATATTTCTGTGGGAACTGCAAGGTGCTCACACACTGGACTGGACAGCACAGCCTGAACGAGTGGAACAGTGGGAGAGGTTGGGGTGCTTAAACTGAGCCGGCTGCTGCACCGAGGGCAGCCTCGTGTTCCTGCAGGAGATGACTTTCTAAATGACAACACGGACCCACAGGAACTGATGGTGCAAGTCCTAGGTGCTGCAGAAGCCATCTGACAACCCAGGTAGCACCTACCTTTTAGTTGCCTTTTCCTTTGGGTCCTTTGGAAGGCAGCTACCCCTTGGTAAGCCGTCTGTGCAGCTGGCAGTGTGTGACTGGGTGTGCTTCCTTGTTTCCAGTAGCTCGCACCTCAGCAGGACCCTGGCAGGCTGATATTTCCAGACTCTGAACAGAGGAGGGAAGGAAGGAGACAGCCCTATGGATAAGAAAATGTATTGGAAGTCAAGGTCTAGCCTCTATGCCCAACGCTCTCTTGGGATTTTTTTATGGTAAGTAGCTTTATTTTCTTCCAAGGTGCAGTTAAAAGTTGGAAGATAGGGAATCCCAGCCTTTCTGAAAATGGTTACTCAAAGGACCCTTTCAGAGAGGGGAAGTTGCTACTGGTGTGGCGTTAAGGTGCTTCAAAACTCAAGGTAAGGAATGTGTTTTTAAAAATGAGAATTACTCTATAAACAGTCTCTTTTGAGCTGTATTCAAAGGCCTTGCATTAATCTTGCTGATATAACTGAAAATAATTTGTTGCTTACCTCACCCTTTGAAAAATACATATTACCTCTTGGCTGTAGTAGTGGGAGCTGCTAGTTGTGATGAGTAAGACCCATGCATGCTTTTCCACTCTTGAGGTTACAGATTTTACAGTAAGGGTTGCTTGATTTGTTATTCTTCAGTTTTAATGTAACAAAATCACTTGCTTTAAGGATTCTCTTTCCTATCCTTTTGTAGTCTTGTCTGAAATAAAAACGAAAGCAAAAAAATTTAAACCTGCCAAGTGCTAATTGCCATAAAAACTACCTGCTTTTTAAAAATAATCAGAAACGTTCATGATGAGACAACTCCAGTGTGAATCCAGAAAATGAGGCTCAGTTTATGTTTTAACGTTGTGCCTCACTGTCCCCAAGCTCTGCTTTTGACAGACAAGTGACAGGGACCAAAGACCGTGTAATTCAGTTTCCAGCTGAAAGCAGGAAAGCTGAAGCTGCTCTCCTGATTTGGTCCCAGGGTGGGAGACCCCCTCCAGTTGATGTGATTTTGCTGGAGTCAGCACTTTGCATGGTCATCGGTTGGTTGAGTCATGGCTGCTGTTATCTTCTACCCTTTCCTCAGCCAGGCTGACGTGGAGCTTCAGTAGCTGAAGAGCACAGCATTCTAAACGGGTGCTTGAAGCAGAACAAACTGCTCTAGAGGTGCAGATTTGCTTTGGGGATGTGAGGGGACATCAGTGGTGATCATCCCATTGGCACTGGCTGATGCGGAAGGATGCTGGATGATGTGAGGCTGTACCTATGCCTCCCTTACCTCCGCCTTTTAGTTGAGTGATGCATCCACTGGTTTCCCGGTGGGCTCGCAGTTATTAGCAGTGAAATACGCACGGGGTAGAGCCAAGTCAGTCATGCTACCTACCAAATTGTTTTCTCAAATTACCATTTGAGATTCTGTTCCTAGGCAAAATACAGCAAACAGTTATGGCTTGGAAGTAGGAGTTTCTAAGGTCTTCAGAGCTCACGGTGCAAGCTGTGCAGTTTTGCTTGGCCTCTCAGGAACCCACATTTTTGGAACATCTGAGGTTCCTGCAGTGAGCAGGGCAGTTTTAGACATGTTTGGAGAACTTTCTGGTAGAGCTGTTCTGCAGAAAAGTAGCTTTTTAGGGAACCTTTTCCTAACACGGCTGCTTAGATGGATGCTTCGCTCTACTGGCAAAACCCCCAGGCATCACTGGGTTGTAGTGGCTGAAGGTCACCATGAAGGAAGTCTAAACATTCAGGGCCCCCAAACTCGCCCTCTAGATGCAGATCTGGGATGCTGTAAATCACAGCAGACCCGTTACTTCATGTGACTCCTCACTGGAAGGAAGAGGGCAAAAAGAAAAGGTTTCAAGGACACAACTTTGACTGTGTCATACCCTGGATTGTGTGTCTGGGGCCTGCCCTTAAAAGGGCTTGGAATATGATCTAAGAAAATCAGTATTTTTGACTGTAGGCTACCTTTTTTTTTCTTTCTTAGGGTGGGTGTTACATTTTGTGTTTTCTTTCTTAGTAGAGATGTGCTTCCCTGAAGCAAGTTAGCAAATTATTTCTAATGACCAGCCATTTCTTGCCTGACAAGAAACATTGGTTTTGGTGGGAGGAATTTCTCCCTTACTGCCTTTGCTTGCTCCACGTTCTTTCTTCTCCATGCTTTTAATCCTGGTTTGTTATATAAGCTGTGCTGTAGCGCTTTAAAGCTGGAGGATTTCATCAGGAATCTACAAACCTGTGGTGAGTGAAGTGGTGTCTGCATACTGAAAGCATCCATTTACAGTGCCATTATTGCTGTAGATTAGAGTGCCTAACTGAGCACCAGGATGCCCCGAAAAGGGCTAATCAATATAAGGACTGGGAGGGCTTCTCACCATTTCAAAAAAGGTCACAGGCAAAAGACAGACTGATCATAAGGAATAAAAACAAAACAATTTTGATTTGTTACCAACATCAGAGTAGAACAATGGGAGATACAACCAGATCTTAAAATCAAAACACCTTCCCCCCACCCCTCCCTTCTTCCTGGGCTCAGCTTTTGTTCCCGGTTTCTTCACCTTCCCCATCCCCCTTGGCCTTGAGGGGCAGGGGGATGGGAGTGGGGATTGCAGTTGGTTTCACGCCATGTGCTCCTCAGGAGTAGGAAAACTCAGCCCAGTCTCTCTCCCTGCTTCCATGTGGGCCCCTTTCCATAGGGGAAAGAAGTCCTCAGAAGTCCAATATGGGTCTGCCCACAGCCACAGTTTCCCTCAAACACAAAACTGCTTCAGCCCAAGTCCACAAAGCTCCAATCTGGGTCTGCCCATGGTCACAGTTCCCTCACACTTGAACTGCTCCACCACACATTGCCACAGGTTGCAAAGGGAAAACCTGGGTTGCCCAGATTCCCGGCTTCTTCAGGCCCAGCCACTGCTCATATGGCCCTGCCCCATCGGTGAACTCTACAGGCTGCAGGCCAGTTGACCTGGCTCTCGCCACGGGTTGCAAAAGGGAAACCTGGGTTCTGCGTCCTCCTCCTCCCTCTCCTTTCTTTCCTTCAAAATCAAACTTGGTGTTCTTCAAAGTTGTTCTCCACAGGCCCCACTCTTTTCTCCAGTGCAGGTCTCTTCTGATGGTTCTGGAGTTCCTGGCTCTCTCTTTCGGGATGAAGCTACAGTGGGGCTTAAGCTTAAGTTGCGGTCGGGGCCGACCAAGCCCAGGCGGGCAAGGCCCCGGGGCCGTGCCAGCAGCACTTGGGGCCATGCTGGCCAGGGCCGGTGCCAGAGAGAGAGCAAGGCATGCCCTGCACCCCCCTTAAATACATGAATTCGCAGGGGTGCTGATTGGCTTGGCCCTGGTCAGAGGTGGGTCTGAAAAAGGAAAAGGGGGAGCTTTTCAGGTAGCTTCTTAAAGGGCCATCTCCATAGCCCTTCCCCCGTTACCACAGACACAACCAAAAACCCCTCACAGAAAACCCAATACATTTGTTGCTGTAGATTAGAGTGCTGCCTGCATGAAATCTGAATTGCACTTGAGCTGCCACCACCGCACAGGGTCCTGGGCAGACTGGTAAGTACGTGTGGACCCCAGTTGACGTGGGGCTGACAGCAGCCTGTCGACTCATGTCACTTTGCAAAGCCAAGTCCCAAGCTGCTGATTTTTTTTTAAGGTCCTTAAAGAGGAGAGAATTATTTAAATATAAGTTCTTATGGTGAAATATCCTTATGCATAGATGAATGTCAAATTTAATTCCATCGGGTTATTTCTTCATATCTAAATTTGATCATTTTATGTCTTTGTATTTCAAAAGTCGTACTTAGAAATGTTCTGGTCTGAGCTGACTTTTTCTGACGGCTTTGTAGCCACGCGCTGAGTGGAGAGAAAGACCGATCCCAGCCTTGCGCTGGAAAGCCTGGTGCTTGTCCATTGCACTGAGTATTTTTTAAAAGGCTCATCATAGTTTAACCTTCTGGGACAGGGTAGTTAAGCTGTTTTGCTGTTAATGCTAAGCCATTTAGCATCAGCATTTCTAATTCCAACTCCTACTGCCAAAAGGAACTGGAGAACCTTTCTAGGTCAGTGAGGTTGTCTCTGCATTGTCAGCAAGCAGCGTTTCATGAGTGAGAGTTTTTCTGACCTAACATAGGGATGTACCGCTGCCTCTGTGTCCTGGGATGGCCAGAGGTCCTGGGCTGTAGGCTTCGTAGAGAAGACACTAAACTTCAGCAGCACACCTGTGTGTGTGTTTTCAGACCTGACAGCTTTTCTGTACTCGGTTTCACAAATCTGTACAAAGCAGAGAAAGGTTAACTCCTTAATGCTTGTAGCTGAGATTTCACCCAAGCCAGGTGATGCAAGGTGTTTCAGTGTGAATCCAGTCACCTCCTACGTTTTCATCCTGCCGTGTGTCCGTGAGCAATGGCCGTGAAGGAGTGACAGACTCTTACACTGGAGCGAAAAATTACTCAGTTACTGAACCAAAGTGCTTACCTTTTAATAGCAGGAAAATAGAAGTATTAGTCTATTACCTAAGGCAGAAAACATCAGCAATGAGGGATTTACTCCAGGTTGATGGTCAGTCTGCAATTCTATTGTAGGTTGACCTTTAGTCCTTCCCTGCCAAGGCATAAGGATGGGATTTGCTTCCTGCTGTCCATCAGTAGTATTAAAGAAGTCTAGCTTTTGCTTAGCAAATTTTGTGTACTGTCCATCTTTTGCCAGTCTATTTTGTCAGGGTTGAAATTCATTGTGTGCTAAACCCCCAACGAAACAGAGGGTTGCACAGCTGGGGCTATAGGAATAGCTCACTTTTAAACATTAGGGAAGATAAGTCTGTGGTGTTATGTTTCCTGGAAGATAAATACTTATACAAAAATGCAAACAGATACTTTGGTGAGGTGAGCACAGAGGATGCCAATAACAAGACTACAACAAAGGGAAGTATGAGATGTGCTGAGAGAGATAGGAAAGCGAGGCAGCGAGAATCTGACCTCAAAGCACAGCAGAGATTACGCGACCCAACTCACTGAGACCCGGAGTGTCTCAGTGAGGACAAGAGCAGCGCATTCAGCGGGACCCTGCGTTCTGTGGGACTGAGAAGTGTTACACAAACTGCTCACACGTGGGCTCAGTAAATAAGGATTTTTAGATGGAACATGACCTAGAAAAATGGTCTGGACTTTTGCAAAATGGGATCAGGTTCATTAAATGTGACCTTCAGAGAGAAGCAGAGGTGGACTTGTATCCCTTTTTTTATTTTTTCCCTCCCTTTTTCTAAACTAAGAATGTATGTGTTAAGAATGTGTCGGGCCTATGTTACTTACACAACTGTGATGAGATTTTGATTAAAATGTGGGTTTGGTTGTACTGCTATCCCTGGTAGAAATTCAGGTCACAATTAAGGTCATAGGGGAACCTATAGAATGGTGTCAGCATTAGAGTGAAGATACCAAATGCTGCACAGATAAGAGTTTTAAAGGAAGTGCCTAATTGATTTTTATTTTTCTTAAAACCCTGCCAGTGCCTGACGAGCACCAAGACACGTCACCGCAGACCCGACAGTCTCTCCTTTTCCATAACTGCAGGAGCTTAAAGTGGTGCTCCTGAGGGGTCGGTCAGCACAGGGAGATTTTGCTTCAGTGACTGTTCCAGTGACATAATATGCCCCAGAAATAATCCTTCCCTGCTCTCGAATCTGCAGTAGATTCAAGACCCAAGGTTTTGAACACACATACAAAGTAAAATTGTTCAATATTTTGGTAGCACGTCATGTTCCAAACCCACGGAAATGTAAAGGATGGATCCAAGATGCCTTCCAGTCAAAATGGGCTTAATGAGGGATAATACCCGAGAGTCAAGCAAAAGGCCGAAAGTGATGCCTGGGTGAACACTTAGTGGTGGCTTTTAGTGATCACTGCCATGAAAGTTTGTAATGAGTCTGCAGCCTCACCAGATTGGGCCTCGTACCTCTAAAAGCCACAGTGATTCATGAGCAACCTCTTTCGTCCTGCTGATACCTTGGGACTGATAGCGAAGGGAGGGGAAAGAGAAGCTGCTGTGCTGGTCTCAGCCAGGAAGTTTTCTTAAGAAGAAACTTTACTCATACTAAAAAAATGTGGATTTTCTTTCTCTGAATTTCATGATTTTTCTTTTTATTCCTTTTCTCTGTTGTCTACTTCCTTCTGGTAATAATACTGTATCTATGATGTTTTGTTACAAAATGAAGAGGAACGATCTTCTTTCCCGAAGAAGTCCAAGAGCATGGTGTCTCTGTGCGATGTGGTGCCTGACTTCAGAGCTGTGCTGCTTTCCTGTCTCCACGAGCATCTTGGTGGGGCAATGTTCATGTTTGGCAACTATTGCTGAGCACAGCGGTGCTCCAAGGGCTGCGTCCCCATCTGGATCAGCCTGTCTGAAACACTGAACAAACCAGTTTCAGGGACAAGCCATGAAGATCTCCTCCGTGCAGGTGGATACATGGACACCTGGGTAATTTTTGCAGATTAGTCAGTTGACTCATTGTGGTCATTCTGGAACATGAAAATCCCACCAGAAGCTGATGGTATGAATGAAGAGTCAACCAGGGACATGGAAAGCCAGTTCTGAGCCACCAGGAGAGCATGTGTTTATGGCCACCATCATCATCATCACCACTGATGCAATATTCCTAAATGATGCCCCAGAAGTGTTTGCTTGGAGCTGGTAAGATGTGACCACCCCCCTCCTCCACCTGCCAGCTCCTCCTTGAGAAGGCAGCACGAGTGACACCTCCACAGGGCCGGATGTGCTCCCTGCAGGCCTCCAGCGCAGCCCGGCCATGACAAAGCTCATCCACCAAACGCAGACCGAACGAGCTGGCTCTCTCTGCTGCAATGACACCATCTGTCATTGGCGCTCTCTAGGTTTTGTGGTATGATACTCAGAAATTGCATTTTGTTGGAAGGAGAATGAGAAAGCCTAAATTCTTCCCTGTCCCTAAAAGCTATTCCTAAAGGTCACTGCTGAGATGCAGAGAAATTGGAGGTGGCTGCCTATATCCCTTCTGCTGCTGTTCCCTGGCTACAGAACAGAGTTCAGTCTGCAGGGCTGCCAGCTTCGTCTTAAGAGCTCTTTTAATTGAAATGTTTGCTTAGAACATTTGTTATTCGAACAAGAAACTTCAAGATGGAATTTAAGCCTTATAGAAAATCACAGACATTTTCAAGGATATGTAAGCGGAATTTGGAGTGGACTTCATGCCACAGAGAGAGCAAAAGCTGCATCCCACTCTCCCTAACAAGGTTCCTGGGACAAATTAAAGAATCAATTAAGTACCTTTCACAAGGAAATAAGATGTCCAAGAGGGATGAGCCGTATGACCTTTTCTCGATTCAAGAAACTACTGTTACACTCTGATGATACATTTTTCTTTTAGTTGTTAACCCTACAGAATGTTACTGTAATATTATTTTTAGTCATATTAGATCATCTTTATTATGTATTTTCTTTCATGTAGCACGTGCTAAGGTTTCCAGTTGTGTCATAGACTTGAACTCCTTATGCTAAGACCATATGCAGCTGAAGATAAAACTCAAAAAAAAAACCAGACCAAGAAGCTATCAGACACTCTAATACAATTTCAGTGGCATGTTACAGCAAGAAGTAAAATCTACCTTTCAAAAAATGAAAATGTGGCTTATGTTGTTGATAGAAACCCAAGTATTCTTTAGTGTAAGAGCTACTGCTGAAAGTACCTGACACCCACCTGCATCTCTGATGAAGCACCTGAGGATGCTATGCACAAGTCTGGCTATCCTGTAGCTGAGGTAGCAGCACTGAAAGCAGGGTTTGTTGCTCCTCAGCATTGCCAGAAGATGCAGAATTTTTTAAAAGATGAAGGAAATCTCTTGGGAGATGTTTGTGCTATTGGTAGTGGCAGCAAGTGCTGTGCTGCGCTCTACAGAGGTGTACAAAACTCATGCCTGGGGTCTGACGCTCTCAGGTCTGTCCAGGTCTGCAGGACTCCTCCAGAGGCTGGACACGGTGCTGGGGTTCAGGTCTCCATCCCCGACTCCCTGGCAGCTCCCTCTGCTGTGTAACCTCGGTGGAGAATTGCCAGAGACCCAAGTACTAAACCTTGGCACCTGCAAGTCAGTACTGCTGGCAGCCCACTCTGAATCTCCTTTTCTGTAGTAAATAATGAACTCAAGCTCTCTTAGCAGATCGGCAACACATGTGTTTTCTGTCCAGAGGTACCCATAACCTTTCTTTTTGCCTGGCTCATATGACAGCATCGTTACTTGTCTCAGGACAGCAAGTATCTGGTGTGTCAGGTCACATAGTAGGAGAAAGGTGTCAGGCTCCCCAAATTCAACACCCCATCCAGCCTAATGGAGCTTTTTGGAGCATGAAGATGCCTGGACAGTGTTCCTCAGCAGGATGAGGCCAAGATGATGATGGTTTGAGGAGCAGGGAGATCCCTCACCCTGTTTTTTTTTATACCCGGTTCCCTCGCTGCCCAGCAGCGGGAAAGCAGCAGTGACTCCTGCAAAAAACCCCCCAGGTTTCTCTTGTTCCCGTGCTGATGTGGCCAGAGGGCAGTGAGGCAGGGCAGCCACCCCTCGGTGGGGCTGGTCCCTCTCCTGCAGTGACCCCCATGCCTGCAGACACCTCAGGGCCTCTAGAAACTATTTCTTGCCAAAATCATAATTTCTGGATAAACAGAGGAGGTGTGCAGATAATAAACCCTTGATGTTTTGACCTGTCATACACATGAAGCAGAGCTCTGAGGTGAAATGATGTGCAGAGCTGAAGCGAGTAAGTATTCAAGCAGAAAAAGTGTTCAGGAGCCCTGCAGATGGGACCTGGGCCTGTTTTTCTTGTTAATTTGAAGCTGTCTGCAGCGCGGCGATGCCCTGCACACAGGGGTGCACATCAGGACACCGACCTCATCTCACTGCAGAGAAGGGAAGGAGCCGTGGTCCCTGCATGTAGCCGCCCATTGGAGCGGGTCTCTCCCTGGTTTGGGAGGTTCATCCTTGCTGCTGTGCTGCGCCTCATGCCAAATTACCTCTTTCTGAGATCAGCAAGCGTCTTGCTATTGCCTTTCAGAAAACTGGGTTGGAAGCTCCACAAGGCAGAAAGCACACATTGGCAATTAAAATACAAAAGCATCATGGCAAAAGTTGTAGTTCACACTGGTGGGAAAGATTTCTAGTGCTACTGTGCTGCTTTCCCAGGAGGACTGGGCTATCCTGCGCATCTCTTCCTGTGGTTTCACAAACAGAAAACTGATGCAGCTGAAAATTAATCTTTATTTTCTATTGGATGGGGACACTCGTGACCCTCACAAAGATGCCAGTGTCAACACCGGGAGAGTGCAGGATGACCCTTGCTGGTCAGAGCCCATCAGGAACCGCAGCCTGCACGTAGAGCTTGAGCCTGCAAACTTGCGAGAGCCATGTGCAATGCTCAGTTTTTTCATCCCATGGAGCAAAGGTGTTTTCTGTGAGCAGCCACCAGCTGGACTGGGGTGATTTATCAGCAGCCACTCCTGCGGGAAACAGAGGTGGGGCAGGGGTGCATCCAACCCCG
>NW_010196424.1:38358-58956 GCF_000695765.1 Mesitornis unicolor
GGTGCAGGGCTGAATCCAGCCCTGCACGCTCTGCTCCTCTGTAAGATATAAATAGTTACTGAGCCTGAACACATTTACATTTTTTTCTATCTCTGAAAAAAACCTGAGTTAGCCAGTAAAAATGCATATTGCTCCCTCTTTTTTTCCCCTAAGGAGAGTGGAAGGGGAACTTTCTGTTAATAGACAACATATGGAAAGGGTTTTCACCAGTGAGTTTATCTCATCCTTGTGTTGCATTGTTACTTGACAGAAAACAATTATGAGATCTGATGAGATCTCTCAACATTTGCCACAAAATTATGGTTTTAGTAGTGTGCTGCTGTAACCATGATGAGCTGGAGAGAGAAGCCAAGCAAGATTTGTAGGGAGATACCAATACATCTTATCAGACCCAGTTTCGATGGTAAATGTTGGGCACAGCATTTCTCAGTGCATTTTCACTTGAGAATCTCTCCATCACATATGGCCAGGATCCAGGGTGAATAAACAAATAAATTTTATATTAATATATAAATAAAGAAATATGGAAAATATAAATTTTACAGTATCTAGCATTTGCTGTCTCCTACCAGCTCAGTTGGAGGAGAGGGGATGGGAAAGGGAGAGCGGGGAGTTAATTCAGTTTCCATTGCTCATGATGTTTTTTTCTTAAAACTCTTCACCCGCCACAACCCCACGGTGGTGCCCAAACTCCAGTGCCTCTCCCAAAAACAACGTGGGACTGTTCCCGCTTGCCCTGATTACTCCCCAAAACTCGCAGCATTGCCAGCAGTGGCCTGTAAGTTATGTATTGCTGCTTGTCAAGGTGAACCATGGTATCTGAGGAGAGGAAAGGAGGCTCTGAGGGTTGTTAATATTCAAAAATTCCTGAAGTACAGGTGGAGTAGATAAAAAAAGCCTAATTCATTTTGCATTTGAATAACACTGAAAAATGCTGAACCAATGTAAGTTCAGGAAAATTTAGTGGCCCCACTCACTTGAGATCTAAAGGCAGTCTGAGAAATGGCCTTTGAAAGGATGGAGCTGGAGGGAAAGGTATGATCTGGATGTTGCTTTTCATTCTTTATAAATGTGACCATGTAGCAGTTTCACCAGTTGATGTCCTGATTGTAGCTGCTTGGAAGATGCCAGGCTGAGCTGCTGTGGTTTTGGGTAAGAACTGCTTTAAGGAGCACACTCAAGGAGTGGCCACATCTGGCCACTGTCTGCATGGTAGAGGCGAGTGGGTGGCTCCTGCGGCCTCTCCTCTCCCCAGCTGGCAGCCCCCAGACGCTCTCCAGACACCAGTGGGGAGGATGCTCTGTGATGCTCCATATGCCGAGGCTGCAGTGGGGGCCCGAGGAGGCTGCCGGGATGTGCTGGCACCACGGGGCGCTCCTCCACCACTGAGAGCTGTGGTTGTCCTCCTGCGCCGAGGTTTACTGAACTGGACATGCTCATACTAGAATTAAATCCAATGCCCTTTGCGTTAGCAATAACTTACACACTGAAAAAGAGATCATGAGATCATCTGAAGTTGTCTTTTGTGTGGGCTCAAAACTGCACTGTTTGGGATGTGATGAATGCTGCTCACAAAGATTCAGGCGACCACCCAGGAATTAATATGATTAAGATCATTTATTTCTTTTGTAATTCTAAGAAAGCTTTCAGGCTCATTAAGTGAGCAGCTTCTGTTCCTTTTATCCTGGAATGGGTACACTTACTAGAGCTCACTGCATGTCACTTTGACAAAACACGTTTTCTGAGCCTTATGTACATGAAAAAAAAATCTCCAGATTATTATAAACATTTCTATTCACATCAAAAGCATTCTTATTTTGCAAGCTTTTCTTTGTTATTTCCTACTTAGACTTCACTACTAAATCACAGCTGCTGAGAGGGGAGCTGGCACCGCTGCTCAGCCTTCCCACCTACCGCTGCTGAGCCATGGGTTTCCATTCCTGCACGGGGACATCAGCTCTGCCAGTGGTGGCCCGTGGACACTCACATGCTCAAAGTAACCCCTGGACCATCCAAGATCAGAGCTTCTGCCCCAGGAGAGTCAGGGAGCACTGTGGGATCCAGTGTCCCAGCATTGCTCTGCCCAGGTTTGCCCATGCGGTGTGTGTGGGACCATCCCTCCTGCCCCACCATGAGCAACGATGACCGGAGGCGAGGGACGGCCACCAAGGTGTCGGCAGGGAGCCAGGAGGAGAGCAAGAGCTGGTGACACACAGCCCTCTGCACCTGCTGGGCTTTCCTGCTTCTGCTGGGCATCCCCGCGCCTGGGCAGAGGCTGCAGGAGAGGAGGTGCTCACCATGCTGCTGGGACAGGGCCCTGCCTGTAGAAATTGGTGGGGGGAGTAAAAGCTCCTCTTCAAGGAGAGAGCTTGCTCCAGCCCTGGGGAGGATGAGCCGGTGTGGCTGCTGTGGCTTTGCCTGCAGAGCTGAGCTGCAGCAAAATGGGATGCAGCCAGGGCGCATGGGTAGAGATGTTGCTGTGAGACAGCGGTGCAGCATCTGGCCTGGCGATGTCATTCCCACAGTTAAGCATGAGGTAGGTTTTTGGCCGCTTTTTTCTTCTTCTGACAATTCTGTACTTGTTCTTCTCTGTGCAGACCCTGCAGTCACAGGGTGTTGCATAAATCAGTTACTAATTTCTTCAGTGACTGAAATACCCGGCAGCCTCCAGGATGTCTCAGCTGAAGCAGCAAACCTGGTAGGGGTGAGGGGGAGGACGAGAGCCCTCCCCGTGGGCCTGACAGAGCATGAGGTGCAGCAGGAGACAGTGATGGAGGCTGAGCTGAGAACGGGGGCTCCATCTGGCCAGGGCTGATCAGCAGAAGGAAAAATGAGCCCACCCAGCATGTTTTAAGGTCAGTAGTGAGCTCTCTGCACTCCTCTGCTCGTTCTTTCTTATTTAAGAAAACTTGTTTGTAAAGCACAGGAGTCTCTTGGCTGGTGCTGCTCAACAGTTTGCACATTGCTGTGTACCGCAGTGCTCGGCAATGCCCCACGGCTGCTCCTGGTGAGTGTGGGGCGTCAGCGTGGTCGGTGCCCAGAGCTGGCACTCCCGGCCCGTGCTGCTGTGGGTGAGAGCAGCCGGGCTGGGTGCACCGGGGACATGGGATGAGGAGGCCTCGGCAGCCCACAGGAGCTGAGCCCAAGGCTCTTGTGCTGCTCCTCCTTGTGCTTGGAGCCTCATGTCATCCTCGTCCCTGCAGGACCTGTGTGTGGTTGGGGTAAGAGGATGGGATGGTTTTGCCAGGGGTCCTGTCCAGCCCATGTAGCCCTGTGACAGCCTGCCAAGGGCTCTCCTGGGTGTCAGCCATGTCAGAGACTTGCTAATAACCGAGTAATTGTACAAGGTAATTACAGGGTTACTTTTGCCCTCTAAAATAAAGTGCTACCTCATAATTAAAAATAAAGAGAGTGGCAATCCTAATTATTAGGCTATAATTAGGCTGACAGAGGCACACATAGCACTGCAAGGACTGTTCCCGTGACCTGCTCTCAGTCCCCACCCACACTTCCCCACAACACTCCTGAGCAAGTCCAGGGCAAACTCTGAAATCAGAGGTTGAGACGTTCATCTCCACATAAACTGCACCAAAGGCTGTGCAGATCTGAGGAACAAGAGGAACCTGCCCTTGGTCATCCCTCAAACTTCAACAATTGCTGCAGTCCAACCTGCAGGCCGCTGCTGTCACTTGATCCTCAGCCAGCTTAGCAGCCTATGCTTTGCAACTTAAACATAAGAATCATAAATTATGCCATGTTTTATCTGTTCACATCCTCATGGAAGCTAATCATAGTCTGGTATCTGTGCTTAAAATACCACAGCAAATACACAGTGGTGTTCTTCCCAGCTTTCCCCAAGCACCCTTGCCCCCAGGATGCTGGGGGCTGTCTCAGGCTGCCTCTGCCGAGGTGCTGGGTACGGGTGGCTCCTGCTGGAGGTAAGGCTTAAAAGCCTCTCTGAGTTCTTGAGTACCCTTACAGCTTGCTCCCACTAATAATGAAGTCACAAAATACTGCATTAAAAACTTCAGCCCTTGAACAACAAAAAAAAAAGGGTGAAAATAGGGCTCTCAAAGCCCTCTCAGTTTGGGAAGGCAGAAGATTTGCCTATATTCCTTCATGACCCTCTTTTAGAGTGCATACAAGTCCCATTCACCCACACAGCTTGCACTTCCCACCAGCAACACCATTGATTTCAACCAGACAAAACACAGCAGAGCTCCCTGCGAACAAACCTGCATGCCCAGCCCTTGGTCTATCACACAGCAACAGATGGGGCTGGACCCACAGGGGCAACTCTGATTTCTGGGAGCTGAGCTGAGTGCCTGTGGCCAGGGGAACCCCCGAGGTTTTGCACTGCAGCTCAGCATCTTTGGAGTCTGTCTGCAATGCTACAATGAAAAACCAGCAAGCAAACCTGGGGCTGCTGCAGAGCTGCCTTTGCTGCTGTGCAGGTGGCATTGCTGACAACCAGGAAACAAGGAATTAAAGTGATAAAAAGCTCAAATGTCTGAGACCCAGGGATCTCTGAAGCCACATCTGGAATACTGCATCCAATTCTGGGCTCCCCAGGTCAAGAAGGACAAGGAACTACTGGTCCAGTGTAGAGCCACAGGTGGTGAGGGGACTGAAGCATCTCCCATATGAGGAAAGGCTGAGAGAGCTGGTTCTGTTTAGCCTGGAGAAAAGGAGGCTGAGGGAGATCTCACTAATGCTTATAAATATCTAAAGGGAGAGTGTCAGGAAGATGGGACCACACTCTTCTTGGTTGTGCCCAATGACAGGACAAGGGGCAGTGGTCACAAACTGGAACACAGGAGGTTCAACCTGAACGTACGGGAAAACTTCTTTACTGTGAGAGTGACAGAGCACTGGAACAGGCTGCCCAGAGAGGTTGTGGAGTCTCCTTCTCTGGAGACATTCAAAACCCGTCTGGACGTGTTCCTGTGTGATCTTCTCTAGGTGATCCTGCTCTGGCAGGGGGTTGGACTGAGTGATCTTCAGAAGTTCCCTCCAACCCCTGCCATCCTGTGATTCTGTGAAGGTACATCCATCCCAAAGGCAGCCCTGTGAACCAGCTCCCCATGAGGTTACCATGCCTCACCTACCATGTCCCACTGCCCAACCCTGTCCCCTTGGCCCTGGTCCCCATTCCCTCCTCCCCTAGGGCACCCCATGACCAGACCTGATGCCCTCTCAGAGGCACCGACCCACTGCTAGGGAAGGAAGCATCAGTGGCAGGAGGGAAATCCAGCCAGACGGCTGCTTTGCCACCGCCTGAGCCTCCTGGTGGCCACGTCACCTTGCTGAAAAAGGAGCTCGGGTGCTGGGAAAGTTGAAAATTGCTGGGGGTTATTCAGTCACTGGCCACAAGCTGGCGGCAGGATTAAGGGTGTGGACATGATGGCCCTCCAGCACCCCCTGCGCAGTGTCCAGGGACAGGTTGCCTTTGCCCCCGTGTGCCTCGTCCCCAGCAGTGTGGTACAGGCGGACGTGCAGCTGGCGGCCCCCGAAATGTGGCTCCAACCCTGCTGCCGTGCTGTCCTCGCCTGCCACAGCCAGCGGCAACACCGGCCTCTCCTCTGCCCTGCACCCAGCCCAGCTCCGGCTCAGGGACACAGTCATCCCATGTGTCTCTGACAGCCTGCGGAGAGATGGGGACGTGTCTTGAGGAAGTACCTTGGGACCATGCCTGGGGGGTGAACAACCAAGCTGTGGGAGCAGGTTGCGGTTTTTTAATTCAGTTATTGCCATCCAGCTGGGAGCAATCTTGAGCATCCCTCCAGGGCACTGCCTTGTTCAGAGGTGAGGCTGTCCTCAAGTGCCATCGTTTGGCACATTTTAACACAAGCAGGAGAGCAGCCCCCACCCTGTGCCGCAGAAAAGGGGATGGCAGGACCACAAAAGACCTCAGCCCCCTTGGGCAGAGGGGCAGCACTGCCAGGAAAATAAAGTGAAGTTAAAGGTGTGGCAGCATCGTCCCTTGCTCCAGGAGGGTTGCAGAACATGACCATTTGGGGGTCAGCAAAAGGAGATCAGCAGAGCTGGACAACCTTCCCTGTTCTGCTGTTACCCTCTTTTTAAAACCTCTGCAGGGCGAGAAGTAGCAGTGTCAAAAAGTTCAGAGACACAGCTTTCTTAAACTCCCTTTCAAGTCACATACCTGAAATGTGACTCTCCGCTCCACATTGCTTTGGGGGGACGAGCTGCCCAGGTCTGCAGGGAGGATTCTGCAGCTTCCAGGAGAAAGGACGTCTCTGGATGTAGGTTTGAAACTGGCAGCTTGAATTCCGCCTGTCAAATAAATGTGGGTCAGACTCATGCTAAAGTAGTAGTCGTACAGGTGAAATAAGAGAGGTCTCCAGATCCACACAGCTTGAACTCTGGGGGAAGCTGAGCCCATCACATGTTCAGTCCTGAGGTGTAGTCAAGTGGAGACTGGCAGCAAATTTTGGCCATGAATCAGATGCTTCCAGAAACATATGTGATTTCTGATATCCTGGCTTCTGGTTCAAGCCCACCTGTAATTTGTAGTTCTGCTTTTCAAAAGAGAAGGCAGTGGTTTTGGGCAGAGCGCAGGACTGGAACAGCTTCAAGCAACAGACCTTGCATGTTTCCAGTGACCTCATTTTTTGGAAGGGCTCATCCTCATGGATGGCTCACTGTTTGCATCTCTATTCTTAAGATTTTGAATCCGAAACACTGGCTAGGACATACACCACCTGCAAGAACATATTGCTGTGGCAAAGCCCACGAAACTGCAGGGAGTGTTAATTATCAATAAAGCTCTCGAGCCAACCTTCTGTAAGTGGTATCATAGGGCTATAATTCTCCATTCAGCTCTCCAGGCAGGCTCCTGCAGATAGGCTTTCCTTCCCTTCTGGATTGTTACTGGATTTTAGAGAAATGCTCCGATTCTTGTTGCTTCCTCTTGCCAGAAAAACTAACGAGTAGACAAGTCTACCTGGCAATCTCTGTCATACAGTGCACTGCACACTCCAGCCTCGGTCCAGCAAAGGGACGATGTGTCCTGTATAAAGCACATGAAGACCCCCACAGAAGTCAGCGTAAGGGGCCAGCACCATCTGGATGAAGCCACCAGCAGCCCATGAAGGAGGACCCACCAGGTGACAAATACTGACATCGGTGGATGTGGTTCTTCAGAGCGATGATGTGGTCAGTCACAGTCCAAGTAGTCAGTCCCCAGCCTGTACGCCTCTGGGCTACAACACTGGTTTCCACTGCAAATATTTTAAGTTGCTCCAGTATGTGCCTCACCCTTCTTATTTATAGGAATTAGTGAGGCATTTCATAAAAAAAAAAAGCTTCCTATTAAAGTAAGGAAACTATGACAAAGCAAGAGATATCGTCGGTAAAAAAAATAAACACATCTTACCTAGCAGAACAGCTATCCTATTATCTCACCAACATGGCACAGGCAGGAGAAATTATAAATAGCAGCAGTGGTAATGCCTGGGAGTTGCATCTTGGCACCACCGCTTCTGGCCACCCCTTGCTGGCTCCTGATCTCAGTGACGTGCGAGAGCAGGGACAGCAGCGAGATGGAAAATCCCCATCAGCTCTGACCCCACGCTCCAGCAAGGCAGATCCCAAGCCAAGCACTCGTGGGGGACACAGCAGGCAGGCGTACCACTGACACCTGATCTTAGCTGAAACAGTGCCGGAGAACAAGGCTCTTTTCTTAAGAAATGCAGGTTTTCTTGGTGTAACTAGCTGAAAGGCACTAGAGAATGAGCCTGGAGATGGAGAAGGTAATTGTTTTTAACCGGTTGTCAAGCTTTTAACCTGAGATGATGGTGTATAATGCAGCCTTGGCTATGATAATCTCTGCTGACAGCAGGGAGAAAGGCTTTGTGCCATTACTACGATATTGTACTAAGGAGAGGCAGGAGGAGAGCCAGGAGAGCCTCTGTGGGCTGGATCTCACATCAAAGAGGGTGTCACCTATACATTGATTTTGAGTGGGCTTCATTAAGAGTGTAACTATGTTTAGGGAGGATAGCAAAGGAAACAGCCTGTGCATCATGTTGTTGCTTGCTTTTTCAAAGATGTTGGAGACATAGATGTGTATGGAGAGGTTGTGGACTCTCCTCTGGAGACATTCACAACCGGTCTGCATGTGTTCCTGTGTGATCTTCTCCAGGTGATCCTGCTCTGGCAGGGGGTTGGACTGGGTGATCCTCAGAGGTCCCTTCCAACTCCTGCCATTCTGTGATTCTGTGATAGGAGCACTGCAGTGCATGACCTTCACAATACAGACAGAGATCCCCAGGCCAGTACTGCAGAGTGGTTGCAATGGGGGTTGCACACATCACTGGGGCCACGTGCAGCAGATCAGTCCCAACCGATGGCTCAGGTGATGGACAGTAACTTCGGAGATTTGGTAACCTGAACCATTTTGCCTTGTTCAGGGTCAGGCCAAGTTCACTTCAGAAAAGAAAGGCTAACAGGGTCAAAAATACAGGAGACAGCTTATTTCTAATAGATGCCCTCGCTGACATGTTAGTTGTGATACCTGCTGATGTTCAGTGTGGAAATCATCCTTGGGTGCGGATGCATGGCATGCTCCATCTCATGAGCGGCACAGGAAAGCTATGTGTGCGCTCCAGCCCCTTGATGGGACGTGGGATGTTCTGCACCAAATATAAGACCAAGCTCGGACCCCTCTGCCCCCATTTTGTCTTCAAAGTTGATTTCCTCAGTGACTGAGAAAGAAATCATGCAGGATCTCCACACTGACAAAGGGAAATGCTTTAAGAACAGGCTGTGGCTTAAAACCACTGGTCTGGTAGCTGCTTGCAGGTGGAAGGCTGGGGCATGGGAAGCCGTGCTGGGCTCCAAGGGCTGGTGCTTCACACTTTGCAACCACGTCCTGGCCACAAACCTCTGTGCCAGCAGAGAGTGGGGCAGTGACCAAGGGAGTCCAAAGAGCCCAAGCGAACAGCCAGGGATCTGGCAGGGAGCTGAGTGAGGGACAATCCAATAATGAAAATTTTTTTTTAAAAAAACAAAACATGAAAAGTAACTCAGAGGACAGGAAACTCTTGGGTGGGGCTTTTCTTCTGACAATCTTGTGAAGGAGAAAAGTAGGATGAAGAGAAGCGATCTGCAGATGCCTGCGGTGTGAGCAGTGCAAGGGGAGGGAAGAGAGGCTGCAGAGAGCCTCACCACTGGGAGCAGTGCTGGCAGGGAGCTGAGCGAGGAGTTTCACCTACTCTGGCAGCTGAGTTCAGGTCTCCCTATGGCCCTTTGGCTGGCATCAAGTACTTCCTGCAGGTTGCTCAGAGGTGCTAGGGTGGCCTGAGACCATGCCCTGCCTGCACCATGTGCCAGCAGCCTGTGGCCTTAGCCAGGACTCAGTATCTCCAAGAAATCTCCTTCCACCATGTTTTCTTCCACAGTGGCACAGCTGGTGGCAGTAGTGTGGAAGGAGCGCAGGGTGCCTGGCTGCTCTGACTTGCTCTGTTTAGGGTAACAGCAACCTCTTTCCTTCAGGGAAGGGAGCTGCACAACCGGTTGTGTGTTCCTGCCTTCTGCGGTTTCTCACCACACAATCCTCCTTTCTGATAAACCCAGCATTACCTGTCAGAGCCCCAGTGGGAATTAGGGTAAATCCTGGCCATGAAACCACTGGGGTCCTGCAGTAAGAACAAAGGTGGAAAGGAAAAGGCAGGAAAATCGATGTGCTGAGATGGGTGACAGGTATGGGTAACTGGACATCGGGTACAGCATGGAGGTAAATCCCTTTCCAAGATAAAACACAGAAGAGAAGGCCTTTCGTCAAGGTGCTCCAGCCCCACACAGTCACTGTTTGGCTGCAGTGGCAGAAGGCTGCATCTATCACAAAGAAATGAAGGTGAGGCAAACATATAGAATTATACAGAAAATAAGAAAAGCTGAAGCTAATTAGCAGCAGAGCTTCCTGTGAAGTAGTCTGTGTTGGGACACTTGTGCCTTACTGGGTTTGGTCCTTCTGGAGCAGAATACAAGATGGTTTTCACTCTGAAAATGGACAGGATTACTCAGAAAGTGAGAATGAAGCACCCTGGGAAGGCAGCTCTGTTTTTCAGCTCCACATTCCCAAGGGTAACTGTGGAAGTAGAGTTGTTCTCCTTAGTTTCTGTGGCGAATTTTGTGATTACTTTCACCTGGATTTGGGGAGGTTTTGGATCACAATCTGACAACATGCTGGCTGTGCCCCTGTGGATAAAACTGAGTTGTGTTAAGTCTGAGCTGCCCAGCCAGGTCTTATGAGGATGGGGAGGGGGACTGCTTTTATGCAAAACAGCTATGCCATCGATAACATGGTTTTTGGCTGCAGTGGCCCAGGCTGAGAGCAGGGAAAGGCAGCAGCAGCAGATTCCCACCAGGTGAAGATCCGCACCAGGGTGGCAATCCCTGTGCTGTGCTGCATGCCAAGCTCTGCGTCACATTTGGCAAAGGTCTCTGTGTCTCTATGCCATGGAGTGCATCTGCATGGCTGTCTCTGGCACCCTGCAACAGCCAGGGCCATTCACCTCTTTTCTGAGCTCTGGATTCATTTTTAGCCTGTTTCATAAAGGCAAGAGACTTGTATAATCTCAAGGCCTGTCTACCTATTTTTTTCCAGCATCCCCAGGTAACCTGGATCAAATTCAGCCAAGATGCCTCAAATATACTAGAAATTCACTGACAATCGGTGGCTGGGCAGACAAGAGACAGACCAGTATCAGTGACCCAGTGCATGGAAAGGGAGGCCGAGCTCACCTGGTAGCAGCTTGGTTTGATGCCATCAGCAGATGCTTGGCATGCACCAGCCACCCCTCAGCACATGCGGACAGCTGGGATGGCCATGTCACCGCCTGCCTCTGGCCCAGCAGCGAGATTTAGTGGGCTGGGCAATTCAGGGGGGGTTTGGAGCCCAGTTTTATCCATTCCACCACTCAACATCTTGTTTCCTGGTGCTGTCAAAAAGCAGCAGCTCACAGTGCATGAAAAGACAGTTCCTTTTCCCATGTTTATGTGGTATTTCTTTGGATTGTTTTTGCAATGACATTTTTAGTAGCTGTTTCTATTTCACTTTCACTTTCCTCTCTCTTTGGGATTAACTGCACTCATGCTACTACAGTGAGGAATCACAGACCATTTAATGTTTCACCTTTCATTTTAAGCAGTCATGTTTAGAGTATCACTTGTCCATAGGAATTTGCCACAACTCTGATGGCTGCCAGCTAACATCATGTGCTTGTTCAGGGGGCTCTGTCACTTGCACAGAGTAAGTACAGATCTACAGGGGGGAAGGCCTCATGTGAGTGCAGCAGGGAGTGGGATGGAAGTTTGCCTCAAGGTAGCTAAGGATGATCCCTGGACTATGCAGCCCAAGCAAAGGGAATATCGTTATCTGTTTTTAAAGTCCTTGCTTCTCGGGGTCAAGGCACCTGTGTCTGGCTGTTGTGGTTTACATGGCTGCTCTATCACCCGATGTCTCCTCCCCACCTGGGGAGAGGGGTCAGGAAAAGGAAAGAAGATTCACGGGTTGAAACAATCTAAATATATTTAATAAAATAATAAAAACCTAATATTAATATAAATATAATATAAAGTACACAGAGTTACACTAAGCCAATATTGTGGGCAGTTGGCCTCAGGCGTAGGATGGTAAACAAGTTCCTCTCAAGACATCAGCCACGAAAGAGGGAAGAAGGAGCAGGAAGGCAGAAGAGAAGGCTGTCCCCAGCAAACTCCCTAATTTATAATGAATGTGATGTTTATGGTATGGAATAATTATTGATTGGTCAGCCTGGACCATCTGTCCTGGCTTTTGCTCCTCCTAACTTCTGCACCTGCTTAACTCAAGGCTGTCAAAGATCTTGATCACTACAATAACCTGCGCACCAGGACCGGTTGAAAAGTGTAACAAAGTTTTTATTAACTTTGTTCCCATGAAATAGTGTTGTAGCCCTTACAAAATTGCAGTTTTCCTCAACAGAAAAACTGACTTTAACATTCTGTCCCAGTAAAGCAGGACACCGGCTCTCTTGCTACATTCACAGAACACGTAGGCCTGGGGGAGGAAGCCTTCACCAAACATTCTCCAGGGGGCTCTCAAGTGACCTGGAATGAAAAAAACTCACCATCACAACTCACTAAAACAGCCAGAAGCTGGGCAGGCACATGGAAGAGGGTCTTCCACCAAGGACACTGAGGTATGGATGCTGGGAGCAGGGTTAACATTCCTAGAAAGCAGGAAAATGTTCAGATGTCTTTAAGAATGATCTGCCACGGGCTCTAGCAGCCAGTGCTTTTGCTCTGCTCCTGTGCAGGGACAGCTGGGACTCAAGCAGTCCCAGTTCAGCACATGCTTGGAAAGAAGTCTATTTACGTCAGCTCCCCAGTGCCAAAGTAAGGCAGTGAGCTTTGCCTTTTCTAGGAAGGGTGGGGGATTTGTACAGTGTTCCAACATGTACTGATTTGTGCACTACCTGACATTTTGGTACCCGCCCTTTAGAGCTGCAGGTGACTGCACTGGTTTGACTCCCATAACAGCAGGAGTAGAGTCCCTCTCAGCTGGGAGGAGAAGCTGTTAAGCGGCCAAAGACCACCCTCAGCAGGGACCTCAGCTCAGACCCTGTGGTCATCTCAGTGGGTAGGAGAGCTCCTGCTCCATTACCAGCCCAGCTCTCCCCTTCCTTCAGTCCCTGACTTTGTTTCTTTGCAGACTCCTACAAAGCCCAAGGGGAAAGAGGCCAAACATGCAAGAGGGACAGAGGCAGCTCTAGGAGTCTAAATTGATGCCCTTACAAGATGCAAAAATGAAGTGTATTTTATTTAAAGCTGGCAACATGGCAGCAGTGGGAGAGACCTCCAGAGAGACTGAGGTGCTCATCCAGAGACCCACAGTCTGTTCTCCACACCAGTTGGGCCCCGCTCTTCTGTGAGGAGAAAGGGGACAGGAGCCAATCACATTAGCGGTTAAATCCTGCCCTAGGCACCTCCTACAGCTCTCGATGAAATCCCCCTAGCTCAGGAGGAGGGTCTGCTCCCCCTCCTCTGGGCAGTCACTGAAATCCTAGTTCCATCAGATCA
Source organism: Mesitornis unicolor (assembly GCF_000695765.1). Taxonomy (NCBI): domain Eukaryota; kingdom Metazoa; phylum Chordata; class Aves; order Mesitornithiformes; family Mesitornithidae; genus Mesitornis; species Mesitornis unicolor. The sequence goes on from NW_010196424.1 coordinate 51,445, forward strand.
CTTCCCAGCCCCAGGGCCTGAAGTCCCTCTTGACACATCATCTCTCTCTTCAGTCCTTTTGCCAACACTCAGCCTTTCAACCTCTCTCCTTTCCTTCCACTCTCTCCTTTTTTGGGTAAAATAGGGTGACCAAAAAATTAGCACTAATTATTCCTCCAGAATGGTACTGCACAGGACATAGTTTCACAGGAGGCCAGAAGGCCAATTAACATTTTATCAGCACTGGAACAGTCACCCTTTGTCCCTGAGCATGAAACCTGCTGCTTATCTTGTGTCAGCTCTGCCTCTGCAAGCAGATTTAAGTCACTAAAACATCCCAAACTAACTCATTGTAAAAAAAACCCCAACCAAACCAACCAAATAAAAAAAGACAACCCCAACTCTACAACCAATCAACCCCAACAGCGAAGTGGTCAGGACTGCATGGGCTGGAGAAGGGGAGAAAGCCAAGAGGACAAGGGAAGAGGGGAGCAAGAAAGGGGAATGGTTCTTCCCCTCTCATTAACAAGTCACTGGGTATGTTCAGTGCTGGTGGAACCACAAACGGTCAGTCAGTGCCCTCTAAAGGATGGCCAGGCAGGGCCACGCTTCCAGTCGTCTCCAAAAACATCAGGTTTGGCCATGCTGGGTCGTGACTGTAACCCAAAATGCACTGGAAGCCAGGTATCACAGTGTGTACCTGAACTGAACAGTTATTATAATATATAGAATCATAGAATCATTTAGGTTGGGAAAGACCTTTAAGATCATCAAGTCCAACCTAACAATGGCAGTACCCTGGCTCCCAGCTCTTGCAGGTAAGACCATTATTATAAGGAAATTATTAATTGCCAGTACAATCCCTTTGAACTGAGCAAAAATCTCTGCTGTGATGCAGAGGCGATCAGAGTCAGCTTTGGCCAGAAAGCCTATGTCATGGTGTGGGCAAGCCATCTGGCTCCTTTCACAGGTGAGGGTCATAGTTTGATGATAAATTGAGCTGTAGTGTCCTAAAATCGGGGTGAAAGCAGAGTGTGACATGAAGCACTCACTGATATAGAACTCCTCATGGTGGATCAAGTTTGTCCAAATAATCATGATAGCTTAACATCATAGTAGCAGGCTTTATGCAGGTTCTGTCATCATGTGTCCAGGACAAGGTTTCATGGCACCTTGGAGGTTTTGTCATCTTCTTGCTCTCCACCTGCCCCTTTATCCTTGGTGTGACAAGCTTCCTCTAAATGCAGAGCCTTTCAGTCCTGTTCACACCTTCTTTTCTGAGCACCTGCTACATGCAGGTCTTTTCCTGCCTCAGATCCCAGGTCTTGTATCTGACTCCTCCAGATGAAGTTTGCCCAGCCCCTCCTGCAACTGATGTAATGGTTTTAAGTCACTCTGGAAAGGTGAGTGCAGCACAGAAATTGCGCTGGCAGTGGGAGAGGAGAGCCTGGCAAGCGGATCTGCAAGGTCCTGAGGGGGATGCAGCATCATGGAGCCAACAGGCACGAACCAAGGGGAGAAGTGAGAGTTCAATCAAGTCAGTGCAGACTCAACAAGAACTCACACAAGTATGGCCCTCATTTTGAGGGTCCCATAAGGGCTCATTGTCACCAATCAACTCCTCAAGCTGTGCATGAGCTGCATCTCCATACTCTTCACACACCTCGCTCAGCAGGTGTCCTACTCACACCATGCTGCCGCCTGTGCAGCAGCACCAGGAGGCACTGCGTGGCAATGCACAAGAGACCAGTCCTGCTTCTCTCTGCCTTCTCCTCAGCTCAGTTTCTTGCAGCAGTTTCTTCATATTCTACTTCGGTTTTGTTTTGCCTTTTGTTTTTCGTCTTTGTGCTTCATTTTCAAACAGTCCTTGCACTTTTCTTCAGCTCACCATGTGAACTGAGATAATAAGTTTCAGGATGCCAGGGCCTGCAGGGCTGCACTAGAGGAGCTGCAGGCTGACATTTCAGTGCCAGCAGGCTTTCAGCACTGGGTTAGAAGATGCCAGGCTAGTGACTCAAAGGTGGCAGGACTGAGATAAAAGGGTTAAACAGTCTGTTCTGAGACCTGTGAGAAAAGTTTAGAGGAAAGCATAATTCATGGAGTAAGAAACACAGAAATGCAACCTGCATGTAGGCAATTTCAAGTCATAGAGAACAGCTAAAGGACTTTATGCAGAAAAATTGGGTAAAGTATCCTTTGTGATCTGGTCCTTCCAGTTCTCATGGCAAATCAATGAACTGCAGCTGCTTCAGTGAAGGTCCATGTTTTCTCTCAGGCACTACAATCCTGTGCTACCCCCATCAGCCTTTTGCAAAGGCAATATACACACAAAATGCCCACAAAACAAAAGGGCTGGCACTCCATTGTACACATGGTGTGCACATGGCAGAGAAATAGCAGCTTGCTCTGGAATAGGGACCGGCAGATTGGCACGTGCTGGCACAAAAATCACTACTGTGTACACGGGCTAATTCAGCAATGCCCATCCAGAACAGGTCACCTGTTCATACCAGAGCTCACTCCAGTCTGACCCACTCATGAAGCCAGCACCACAAGATCAGTATGAACACTTCGCAGAGCATGCCCTGCAAGACAGATATGGCTTTGTTAGGAGAAAAGTAAAAAAGAAAAATCAAACACAGAACAAACCAAAAACATTCTGTGCTTACACTGGGGATAGAACAAAAAGGAACTGCAAAAATGGCAACTTGCATCAGACATTAGGAAAATAATTTCCAGGTTAAGGAGAGTAAGGCCCCAGAATAGACTGCCTTGGAGATGAATGAATTGCCATCCTTGGGATATTTCCATGGAAAAGCTTTAAAAATCTCAGTCAAGGTGATACAATGTTCTCATTTGGGAAGAGAATGGACTAACACTCACTATGTTTCCTTCTTGTCTCTTCCCCCGTTCCAATTCTGCATCTTTTACAGCCTACAATGTGCGATAATCTAGGTGTTTGCATAGGAAAATGGCGCTAACTCTGTTTCCCCAAGTATACAACACTTACCAGTCACTGAGTGGTACTTTGAGGATACTCATATGTTTTTGCTTCAAGAAATACTGTAGCTACTGAAGAAGGGAGCAAGTCTCAGAGTTAAGCAATTAAAGGGCAGAGGGAGAGAGAAACACTAATCTGTTTTTCACAATACCTTACACCTACAATAATTTTGGTGGTTTCTAAGTGAGGGGGGTGGACTGTATCAGGCAGAAAAGGACAGGGAAACAGAGCAGAGGATGCGGCCGAGAGGAGGTGGCTGGGGGAGGGACAGGGATGGAGCAGCACGAAGCTCACTCTGCCTCTCCTTCAGACAGAGCCTTCCCAGGGCAGCCTGTTCTCAGTCCCAAGACCTCCTCTCCCCATCTCATCTTTCCAACCCTGATAGCATCTCCCAAGGCTTAATACTTAACCAGTTCTTGAAGTGAAAAGGTGTAGACGGAGTATACTCTTGCAGAGACACAAGGGGAAAATTGCTGCAACACTCCTGACCCAATTCAGCTCAGTACTTTCCCATTCCCCCAGATGCACTTGGCACTGGAGAAAACAACTTACAAACCTGCTGCTTTGTTTGCTTCAGGCACATTATAAATTAATGAACTACTACCTTTCCTGTGTCACGACTGTCTGAGAACACTTCTTTCCCTGTTCTTTGCCAAAATGACTTCTTCTTCACAAGTTCAGTAAACAGACATACAGTTCTTTGTATGAATGAAGAACAGTCATGATATAACCCCAAAACTAAAAAAGCAGAACTGGTTTTGCCTATGTCCAAGGAGATTCAAAATACAGAGCTCTGTAGTCTTGATGTAGGCTTTTTCCTTTTTTTCTTTTTATTTTTTATTAAACAAGCTACTCAGAATTTGGGATTGGCTCTGCTCTAAAGATTATCTAGCACTGAAAAGCCTATCTGGACTAAGTAAGCCACCAAAAAGCCAACAGCGTTATCAGCTAGACATGCAGTTGAAAAGAAGCCGGCACTCCCCTTCAAAAGGTGCACGTTCCTCCTTATCTCCTTACACAGTCCATCAAGGTTTTAGCTGTCACAGTGCAATTTTACCACAAGGTATTGCTCTGTAGCTAAACAGAAAAGGCAAATGCCGAGATGTGAAAAAAGACCATGCAGTTCCCAAACTCTGAAACACAGCGTGTGTATTCTGAACAATAAAACTTTCTTTTTTGAAATTAACTGTCAGCTGTGTTCATTTAAAAAAATATATCGTCAATATTAGCACTTTTCAGACAACTTTAAAATGTTTCCTGTGGCTAACTACAAAACTGGGTTTGCATCATTTCCAACAGTTTAGTACAATCCATCATATATCAAAAATCCTAACTCCTAGGCAACAGAAAGGAAATTTATTGAAGTCAGAACACATTTCAGTAAATTTCCTATTTCCATGATAGCCTAGAATAAAAATTGCATTCACAAATTGTACTACCATTGACACAAAACGTATCTATTTAGACCTTTACATTACAAAAGATCTTTATTTAACTTTGGTAGAACTTACGTTTAGAAAACTTACCGCTTTCTACAGCTACTTGAGGGGAGGCTGTAGCAAGGTGGGTGTGGTCTTTTCTCCAGCAACAAGCGAGAGGATGAGAGGGAACTGCCTTAAGTTGAGCCAGGGTAAGTTTACCCTGAGTATTGGGAAAAATTTCTCTACCTGAGTCGCCATCCCTCAAAGAGTTTAAAAGCCAAGTAGATGTGGCAATTAAGGATGTGCTTTAGCAGTGGAGTTGGCAGTGCTAGGTTAACAGTTGGACTGGATGATCTGAAAGGTCTTTTCCAACCTAAGTGATTCTATGAAAACACATCTCTGCATAGTCTAAAATATCAGTCAATTGCTGTGAACAAAAAATGCTGTATAAACTTTGCTCTTTTTCCTATTTTGTAGTTCCATTAACCATCAGGTAAATTGTCTTATCTGGATTGTGAAATACTTCAAAGATTTACAATGAAAGAATTATTACTCCTCATTCAATTCCTGTTTGGCTTAGACTCCCTGAAGCTGACAAAGGAAACACCAAGTTACGTCTTCCAGCTAAATCTCAAGCCTGGGGTTTCCAAAAAAGCCGTTTCTGTTAAGAGGGCCCAGCCAGGCCTGTGTGATACCTGTAATGACAGGGCATACACTGCGTCTGGGCAGTAAGTCCAGTTGACGAGACAGATGTGCTCCAGCAACTTTTATCAGCCACCACAGACAACTTAAGAGCAGCAGAGCTAAAATGGATCTTGGAGAGCCTCAGATGCGGTTATCAGGTAGCATTCAGCAAGTGCTCCCCTGTCAGGATTCCTTCCTGACCCCGAATCTCAGAGGAGGCTCTGGGCTGCAGTTCTGGGTGGGCAATCAGCAGAACCAAGCATTCAGTTTAATGTGTTTGTTATAGGAGAACAAGATAACTGGTTTTGGCAATTGTTTCTGGCACCATCAGCTAACTATACCTACCTCCTACTCTGAAGGTTTTTTCTCTGATAAAGGATATCCAAATTTCCAGTTTAACACTTTGTATGGGAGTATGCGGGAGTACACAGCAAAACTTTTACTGTTACATCCTTGCTTTAAGTCAAAGCAAAAGGCAAGACCCAAGGAGCGCATTATTTTGACAGAAGAAGAAATACTAGAAATGTTTAATTAGAAAGCTCCAGTGCTTCTGAACAATAATTTGAACTTTGCTGGATATCCATCCAAGGTTCAGAGTGCATTTTTACTGCCCTAACAGCATTTAGCGCCATAAAATTCTGAAGTCATACCTTGTTAAGAGGCTAAGAGTGAGATCACCAAAAAGTCCCTCTCTGCTGAACAAAACTTGCAGATTATTTTTTTTTAATTTGGCAAGAGAGAAGCAATGCACTACCATGCTCTGGGTTTTTTCTTGCCATCATCCAGAAGCCTTGAGGACAGAAATGGAGTGATCTAACTTACATGAAAGAGCAAGAACACGCCTAGGCAAGGAGAAACATGCAAGAATCCGTCCAGGTGCCAGTGACAGAGAAGTGCAAATGAAACAGCAATATGAAAAAGGACAGTCTGGGCAAAGGATATGTGCTGAAGAACAGAACTGGGTGAGGAAGGGAGAGTGTAAAAACAGGAACAGTACATGGTATATCCTAGGGAGGGCATTACAAACTAGTATTTAAACTAGAATTTTTTTTTCCCTCTATAAAAATCAGAGTTTAAATTTTAACAAACACATCAAACCTCACTGTAAGACACTGTTGACTTTGGCCATTTGCTTTACTTGTCCGACAGAAGTAGTCATTGCTACAGCAGGGTCAGCAGAAGACACATTCATTTGTGAGCTCCCTCAGACGCAGAGTCAGTATCTCCACTTAAAACAACAGTATGGGGGGGTGGGGGCTGAAGAAAGATGTCATACTTTGCCATGAAACAGAGGGGGAGATGCCAGTTCTGCTGTGGGTTTGGTGACCTCCAACAAAAGGCAGTGAAACTGCAGCAGCTGCCGAACGCGAGTGGAATCCTTCACATGTGACTGCAAAATTCCACAAGTACTCCCTCCCACGGCTCTATTTAAATCTGAGATGGCAAATGCTGGTGAAGGAAAAATAAAACAAGGTATGAAAAAGCAGATAATTCTTCCTCTTTCTGTTGAAACAACATTAAAAAAAGACTCCACACAGAAGAAAAACTACATTAAACATAAATCAGCCGTTATTTCCAAGACTTCTGCAAAGCTATGATCTGGCTTCTTGCCTTACATTTGAATTAATTTTTTTAGCAAGAATCAAGCACATCTGATTTGATTCTGTTCTTTTGTAAGAATCTGAAACATTTAATTAGTTGGTAATAAAAAACCCCATAGAATTCTAAAACGGAGGAAAACACTTTATCTTTTTTGTGAAAGGCTTCATTTTTTTAGGGCTGGAAAAGCTAGCTAAAAATAAACCAGCAGTATGCTTATCACAGGTTTTCTAAAATCCACAGGATTGCTGCTTCTCTCTGAAAAATTCTTTATATGGCACAAGTCACAATGCTCATTTGACAAGCTTTTAATGGGACATTACTGCCTTACATGAGCCCCCCAATCTGTCCAGAATAATGGCAGATGCTTTTACCCACGTTAAAACTTCAAAAAGATGGCCAGGCAATTACCGATACCATTCAGCCTACAGTGAAAACTTCAACGTTTTAACACAAAACACAGCAAGCAAATACATTAAAACTTAAGGAGCAATCAGAGCTGCGGCCCCGAGGACGAGTCTCGCAGCACCACCACAGCCGAAATCTGGCGCGGAGAAGCGCGGCGGGCACCGACGCGCCGTCACCGGGCGGGAGGGCGCCCATTACCCCTGCGACAACCGCAAACGCTCATACAGAACGGATGAGGACCCAACAGACCCACCGGACCGCGAAGGCCCAACCGTGCTGAGGTAACGCCCCTAGGGCGGGACCGTTACCATCTCTCCCTCACGATGCCTCCTCCCTCGGCGGAAGCTGCCCTACCGAGCCCCTCCCTTTCCGGCCAGCACGCGACCTTCCTTGCCCGCGCGCAGCGCAGCAAACCACTGG
>NW_010196425.1:0-8523 GCF_000695765.1 Mesitornis unicolor
CAGGTTGGGGAGTGCCCTGGTGATATCCCTATATCCCTGATATACATTTGATTCTGACTAAATCATGAATGAAACATAGCTCTGATAAAGACAAACCAAATCTGTCTCTCTTTGAAATATAAAGGATAAATACTGTTCCAGAAGTCCTAGATAAGACAATACTTTGCTCATATCATGCATAATTACATACATATTTAAGAAAGGAGAACCCTGGGAACTACCAACCTGTCAGCCTAACTTCTGTGACTGGGAAGATCATGGAACAGATCCTCCTAGAAGTTCTGATAAGGCACATGGAAGACAGAGACATGATTTGAGACAGCCAGCATGGCTTTACCAAGGGCAAGTCCTGCCTGACCAACCTAATGGAATTCTACAATGGAGTGACTACATCAGTGGACAAGGGAAGAGCAATGGATGTCATCTATCTGGACTTCTGCAAGGGCTTTGACATGGTCCCCCACAACATCCTTCTCTCTAAATTGAGGCAATATGGATTTAACGGGTGGACCATTCAGTGGATAAGAAATTGGCTAGATGATCGTATCTAGAGGGTAGCGGTCAATAACTTGATCTCCAGATGGAGACTGGTGTCAAGTGATGTCCCTCAGGGGTCCCTACTGATATCTGATATACTGATACTAATATCATCATCAATGATATTGACAGTGGGATTGAGTGCACCCTCAGAAAGTTTGTTGATGATACCAAGTTGGGTGGTGCAGACTGTACTGGTATTAAAGATTCCCCCTACACAGATGCAAGACTTTGCACTTGGCCTTCTTAAACCGCATGAAGTTCACATGGGCCCACCTCTCCAGTTCGTCTAGGTCCCTCTGAATGACATCCCATCCCTCTGTCATGTGCACTGCACCACCCACCTTGGGTTGTTTAACATCTGTTGTCTTGGGAAACTTGTGTGACTTGGGCCCTCCAATTTGATTCTGCTTCTAATGAGAGAAGTTGAATCCAGATGAACCTGCATTAAAATATGCACCTGCACAGTTTTGTACATTCAAATCTCTGACTAATTTACACTTTAAATTATCTCATGTTTGCAAACAAGGTAATTGTGCATGTAGATCACTAGTTAGATACCTTGCTAGATGTTGTAATCATACGTAATGTTTAGGAGTAGGTCCTACATATGTGTCTTTGAACATGGGAACTGTGAATTCTCAACAAAACAAAATATTTCAGATCGAGCTATCTGGACTCCGTTACTTTATATTTTTTTAAAACCAAGAGGGAGTGACTTTGGCTAGTTGTATCATTCTGTTTCTCTACATGTTCAATGTGCTTTAGTTTCGAATGGTATTATAAAACAATAAAAGAGTAGGAAGTATGTGTGGTGCTCTTCAATACAGAAGAACTGCATAGATTATGCTGCAAGATACTGTAGTCTAGATGGTTATTGTTGAAGAAATGGAATATTCATGTTTTTTTGAGTATTGCTTTTTGGAGTTTCCAAGTTCATTCCTCAAGTCTTCATCCAGACAATAAATCTGAAAGTGTGAGTGCACGCTGCTCTTTACATATTTTTAGTATTTGAAACCCCTAACAAAGTAAATATTTGTTTAGCTTGACATTATATAGGTATATTAGACGGTCTGGGCGTGAACTCACAAACTCATACAGGCTGTCTATGGACTGTATTTCTTTTGGCTCTACACTCTTTACTGGGAACAGTAAGGATCAAAGAAACTGATTTTTAAGTAGCCTGGTCTTGATCAAAAGGACACTAAAAGTTTGTCTGAGTGATTTAAATAGAGTCTAACAGTCTGATTGCTTTAATAGTTTCATTTGAGAACCTATGCAACTTATTTCTGTCTGTCTTAATATAAGGAAAATGATATATATAAACACAGAAAGAAATGTACATTGCTTTAAATTTTATAAAGTTAGTTAACTATGTACAGTTAAGAGAAAAATCTGTGTTCAGAGATGATATATATTAGACGTTTAAAAAAAGATTTTCAAAGCAATAAAAAAATAGTAAAATTTTCATGTATTCCAATCCATAGAAGAAGAGTTGCAACATGAATTCTGTGTCTCTTTGTATCTTTGAAAAGTTTGTCTTTTTCTGTCAGTCAGATTCGCTTTATTAATTCAGAAGTCTCGAACGAGCTATGCAGCTATTGCTAAATTTCATTCCATCAATGAAAATCACTGCAACTGCAATTAGAGCATGTAAGGTGTATGCATGTGGGACAAAAGAAGTAGAGAGTTCAATGGAACTTTGAGTGATCATGTTACCTGTTTTCCTGGTCTGAAGTAATATTGAATATACTTAGATCATCCTTACTACTGTTGTCTACTTTGTACTTTAAAAACTTACACTAAAGATTTTATAACCTTTACAAGCCAGCCTTTAGTCTTTTTGCTGTGTTTGCAGCAGCCTTTAATTTTTCACCTGTGGTCCCAGAAGACAGATATTCTTCCACATTCTTTACAGAAAACTACAGTTTCCTTTAGATTAAAGCAGACTATAGATGTGATCTCAGGATGCAACATATTCTTTTCCTCTATACATTTGCTTAAATCGTTATATGTTACATCCAAAGCAGAATGCATTCTCCAAATGACAGCTCACTAGAATAAGTATATTTGAATAGTTGTCATCAGTGTCTTACTTATAACATTCTTGTTGGTGCATCCCACAGTGTAGCTGTCTGCCATGGTGATTAGCAAGAACATTGTACTTTTGACTCATACTCAATTTTATCTACATCTAGTTCCTTTTTGCTGCATTTCAGCCCAGTCGGTAATTGCTCATTTTCCATTCTAGTATTTGATACTTTCTTTCCAAATGTGGGTCTTTGCATTTATCTTTACTGAATGTCATCTGAGTGATTTTATTGCAGATCTCATGATTACCAAAATCCTTTCAAATTCCAAACTTACTTTCTAAGGTATATACAGTGCTTTTCATGTCAGTATAATTTTTAATTTTTTTTAACTGCACTTTCTATTTACTTTCGACACATAAAAAAGTAGTGTTTCCCTCTAAAATGCAGTAGGTCTGTTATAAAGAAAGCTGTTTAGCACGATTCCTTTTTCCTGATGAAGTAATATTTGCTCTGCTTTTCATAATTTTACTAATTTTCTGCTTGCATGTGAATTGCTTGTAATCATTTATTCTAGCACTAGTCTAGGAACTGAAACGTGACATGCCTGGTTTCCTTTATTTAATATGGACATATTCCTTGTCTGTTTCTATCCCCTTAGATTTTGGTAATGCTAATTCAGAAAATGAATTATTTAGTTTCTGAAATATGTTTCATACATATCTCTAAAAAAGGAATAGACAGGCATTTTTTACATTACATGTGTTTAGATTTGATTGCTTTGAAATTTAAAAGCTGGTAATAAATACAACTTTTAAACAAAAGTAGTACAAAATAACATATTATGCTGTTATGTGTTAACAGATATATCTCATTAACATATAGTTTTTACAGTTTAGATTTTTTAGTTTTATAGTTTTCAGTCATGCTCCAATATGTGAGAATATGGTGAATGCTCAGTATACAAGGTTAAGTGTCAAAGTTTGCTATGAAAACTTAAGAATGTAATAAACAGAACTGAGGATCCATGTTGCTTAAATTGTTAGTAATAATAGATGATGATAAAAATCCCAGAATTATGTTCTTCACACCAAGGAGAACGTTGAGGTAACCTAATCACTAATCTCAGCCTGCATCTTGGTGCTTTCTGATCCTAGGATTGACTTCATTCCTTAGCAGTTTTTATTTTCTTTATTTCTCTTTCTATTTTTTTTCTTTTCTGTTTATACTATTTTATATTTTCTTTATAAATTACTAAGAAAACTGAGTAAGATTCTTTCCCTCACCTGCAAAAACAGTTGCTAGCCATTCAATTTAAAATTTCCATTGAAAACCACCGGGCAGCAGCAGTTTATCCTTTGATTACTGTGCTTTGTGAGGTAAAACTCAATGTTGACTGATTGTTACTCAACTCAGCATAAGATGTTCCAGGAGCCTAACTGTTCCCAAAGGGACCCCTTTCCTACTGTCAGCACTGTGTATTAGACCATGTCTAATTAAAATAGAGTATGGCAGGACCCATCCTCATCATGAGCATTTACAGTGTTTTTACTTAAGGACTGTCCTTTTCCTTTTCTTCTGGCATATTCACAGACAACGGTTGCTACTGGAAAAAGAAAGGTCTCCCTGAGAATACATTCCTTCCTTCTGCATGTTCTGCACACTTCTCTTTTGCCATGGAAACTGCAGATAGTGATTTCAAATTAAATTCTAGTCCAGTTCTAGCATCCAGCCCTCTCTTCAAGGAAACCTCATTGTACTGATTAGTGGATTGCCCAACACTGTGTGAACCTCCATCTCTTAATTTGCTTTAATAACAAAGTGAGTAATTCTGTGACTAAGGAAGTAGCCAACTGCTAAGGGCAATAATGATCCTGAGAGTACCTCTCAGGGTGTGAAATTGTAAGTAGCCAAGTTTATAACTCAGGCTAGGCAATCTTCTTGGATGTGCAGCACTTCCAGCCAGCTCCCACTGCCCTGCCAACTGATTAACAGTGAACAGAGGTACCAGATGGAGCTGTGTTAAGACCTTATCAGATGGAAGCTGCTCTTTTGAGAGCTTACACTAGTCATTATCTGTGCATTATCCTTGGTATGCAGCTGCACTGATAGATAGATGCTGGATGTATAACATTCAGTTCCTGTGGTGCCTGGCACGGTGAACCTTGTATTTGTTTGATAAGACAGGAACAAAGAAAACAAGCTGGCAATGACTGTAGAAATAAGGCAGCTTCTCTGGGCATGCAGAACTCCCTTGAGATAAAATACAATTTTTCAAGTGTCCCAATATCTGTTTGCAAAAGGAAATGCTTTCTCATCTAGGGAGAGTTTATTTCATTTCTGTTAAATGATCTCACATCATCTCCTTACAAAGCAAGCTGAGGACTTCTTATTGCTGCCAACACATAACGAATGAATGACTCAGCTGGGGAGATGTTTCTCTGTGGCTGAAACTGAAATCAGAAAAGGTCATTCAATTGATGATTCTGTGATTCTACTTCACAGGTTTCTAGAGGACTCAGCACATGCAATATTCTTTGACCTACCAGGTCTGGGCAATGGCTAGGCAAAACACTTCTCCAGGTCATCTATATCTAAGTGATTATACTGAAAAAATGAAGAGTAAAATAGTATTTTTAATGAATAATACCTTTGGTAAAGTCTGCTCTTATGTTTTTTTTTCTGATCTGAGTAAATATTTTGTATTTTTTCTAATTATAGATATTTTTCTGATTTCATATTTATAAGATCTTCCATTATACACTAAGTATATTATCTATATTATATTCTATTTATGTATAGTATTATAATTATAGACAATATTATTGGATATATTTTTAGTATTTCTATAATGTATTATATTTTCATAATTTCTTAATAATATTTGTAGTTTAATATAAAATCATTTTTTACTCAGTACTTTTATATGTAAGAAAATACAACATAGCACTATTTGGCCATTTCAGAGTGCTATCTTATTCATATTTGTTTATATTAGACTCTAGAAAAATTACTTCTATTGACAAAATATTTTCTCCACTACCTTCATTTGTGTCTGACAACTAGAATTACCACATGTGCAGTGTACATGCAAGGCTATATTTTTTTTAGAAGCATACAAGAGGAAATTGAATGGAACAAACCCTGAAAAATTAGATATGCTAACACAGCATATCTAGAATCTGAAAAAAAGTTTGCTTGCTATCTGCTCTGAAAGTGTGTAGATTTCTTTCTAATTTATCCGTAAAATATTTTCCTGCATTAATGCATCTACACGTAAGTTATTGCTATCTACTGCTTGGAAATCTGACAGATCATTAAAATGTAATGAAGATCTGAAAAAGTTCTACCAAATTACAAGTTGGCAGAAGAGCTTAATTCGAGTTTCATTTGGTCTTCCTCCATCCAAAATTGAAATGTAATGGTGTAGAAACCCTCAGGATGCTTGTTTTATCATGCTATGCTTTGTTGCTTCCCTTATACATTGTACTATATAAAAGTAATTTAAATGGCTCTAGCAGGTTATCTGCCAATATGCAAAAAGGAGAAATGATTTAATATTTGCTTGACATCTATCTTCAGCTAGTAATTTTATATCAGATAATTTGTATCCCTGCTCTTAACCTTATTGGCAAGAAAACAAATTGTATGAAGAAGGAAAAATGCAAGGCTGACACCAGCTGTTTTCAGCCTTATGCAAAGCAGGGATAGCAGTCTACACAAACTGCATTTTTTTGGAGGTGGGAAGAAAAGGAAGGTATGCAAAATTAATATAAAAGTAAATCCTGGCTAATGCGTGCATTCAGAAACCACTGCTGCACACAGTGCTTCTAGTGGGGAAATGCAACAGTGTGTTTAGTATTCCACACACATTCTCTGAAGGCAAGTCAGAATAATGTACACGTAGTAAATTAATGCAATGAACTGAGGAGTACTGTAAATGTGGTTTGGGTTGACTATAACTTTTCAGGAGTGTCTAGAAACAGAAAGGCCGATCTTTTATATTTTACATAACTGAGCAGATAGTGAAGATGTCTTCTCTTACTTCATTTTACTTCTTTATGTGCAGCAGTCTGTATTTTGGCATACTCATGTATGCCAATGGGAATTGGAAGAATGGGGTCCCTTTCCTTGTGTTGAGATATAAGTAAAGCTGAGTCTCATCCAGAAGATGTAATGTCAGTTTCAGGGACAAAATAAGAAAATTGTACCAGTATTTCTGCATGTAAAAACACTTTTATTGTAATATGTAGTAAAATATAAAAATCATAATATTTTTTAATGGGAAAATAAGTGGGAGGAGGGAAGAGTGAACAGGGCCAACAGGATTTTTTTTTTTTTAGTGCATGTTTGAGTATACACACATAGACATACATATAAATATATATGTACAGATGTATTTACTGGTATACATACACTGAGATATTTCCATGAATAGTTAAGTAAATAGTGGTATCTAGTGTAATGGCACTTACTAGTCTTATTGATACGGTGCTTGCTACTGGTTATAGCTTGTATATAGCTGTATGAAGACACAGTGTTGAAGGCAGAAAATAATTCTTTATTATTTGCTTTTCTTACTTTAGAGAGCTAATGATATCAATCTTTGATGAAGTATACGGTACAGAAGATTTCATTTCATCTAATTCCCCAGAAACTATTTAAGTAGCATAGATATAGGATTTAAAGCAAACATATATCAATATTTGCCATGTTATAACTGACATACAAATTTGATGAACAAGACAAAAATACCCCCAAAATGAAGAGTGGTTATTACAGTTAGCTTTGAAACTGTCAGGGCTTATTTTCATCATCAAGTATGTGCAGTGGTATGCATTTATTTGAACTCACAGTAAAGATGTATATGAACACTCACCGTTTTGTGCAGATTGAATAAAACAATGATGAGTTATTTCTGCTCACTGTCCTGTTAAGAGAAGGCATGGAAGGACACACAGTGACAGGGAAAAAAAGATAAATGGTAATAATAAGTACTAACCAGATGGTTGTTTTCTTGTCTATGGCCTTTCTTACATTTTGAAATGAATACAATAAACCCCCAAAGTGTTACTGTATATGAATGACTGTTGAAGTGTTTGGCTGGCAGTATAGCACCAAGTTCTTTTGAGATCAGCATAAAACACTTTCAAAAATCAGTTAGAGGAAATAGCTTTTATATTCAGGGCAGTAGATATCTATTTATACTGGAGTTGATCATACCAGTTCACACCACTGTGCTTGCTGAAGATATATATAAGGATTCATATCCTGTGAATGTGTCCATGACTCAGTACATTAAAAGTGTAATTGAGATTGACTGTTCATTCAGCTGAGTCATAACAACCCCCAAAAAGCTATTTAAAACTAAGTAAAGTATACCTGATATCTTATATTTCAAGTGGGGTAAGTTCAAGAGGTGCAATGCACTTGAGTAAAGTTTCTGTAGCTAAGGATGAGCCAGTAGTCAATGACTTGAAGTCCAGATAGAAGAACATGACAAGTGGTGTCCCTCAAGGGTTTGTACTGGGCCCAGTGTCGTTTAATATCTTCATTAATGATATTGACAGCGGGATTGAGTGCACCCTCAGCAAGTTCATTGACAATACCAAGCTGGGTAGTGAGATTGATGTGCCAGAGGGAAGGGATGACATCCAGAGGGATCTGGACAAGCTGGAGACGTGGGCCCAGGTGAAACTTATTAGGTTCAACAAGGCCAAGTGCAAGGTCCTGCACCTGGGTCAGAACAATCTCCATTACCAATACAAACTAGGAGATAATGTGCTGAAAAGCAGCTCCAAGTAAAAGGACTTGGAGGTACTGGTGGATGAGAAGCTGGGCATAAGTCAACAATGTGCATCTGTGTTATGGTTTAAGGGTTACCAGCCTGAAAGGCAAGGACTGGTAGTGTCTGTAGGACCCTGAAGGATCAGAGATCAGTACTGTTCCCTCCCCT
>NW_010196426.1:0-811 GCF_000695765.1 Mesitornis unicolor
TGGGGGGACATCTGAGCCCAGTGCCAGGGCTGGAGACCCCCCGCTCTGCCTCCCCTGGCACCAAGAAGTGATGGAGCTGTCCCCGGGGACCCCAGGACACCCCATCCCAGACCAGCCCCCGCCCCAGGAAACACCAGTATAGACCCCACTAAGCCCATCCTGGACCATGTAGGGGGTGAACGGGGCTTTGCTTTGATACCCAGCCTGGGTTTGTCACCTCCACACCCCACACAAGGGCAGGGAGGGACCCCGTCCTGGGGGGTGGTTTGGCAGGGACCCCCTCCCCATGCCATAGCAGCCACCCCACAGCCGTGGTGTGGTGTGGGTCCGGCCCAGCGTGCTCAGCCCATGGCCAGGGCAGGGACAATCCACTGGTGCCCAAGCCTGGCACATGGGGGGACCCCAGGACGCCCAGCTCACCGTCGAGGATGTGAAACTCATCCGCCGAGTCGCAAAACCCTGCAAGAGACAGAGCCCAGGGCTGTCACCCTGCCTGGGCACCGCGACCCCCAGCCCTGCACCCTGGGGACACTGGGGCACAGCCCAATCCTCACATCTCTGTCCCCAGGATGGCTGCAGGGTGGGGACAGGCCCCACACGTGGCCCTGCTGTGGGTGACACGGGGCCACAAGCTGCTCCCACTCGTGTGGGTGTGCATCCCCTTCCCCACGCTGGAGGGCTTGGACCCCAGCCCCTGATGCAGGGCCCTGCTCCTGCGTGCAGTGTCCCTTGCTGTCAGGGGGCTGTGTGCCACTTGCCATGGGTGTCCCCAGCTCCCGGGGACCGTGTGCCACTTGCCGTGGGTGTCCCC
>NW_010196426.1:867-1175 GCF_000695765.1 Mesitornis unicolor
CTTGGCCACAGCATCCCTGCCCCGGCTGGTCCGTCCTGCGTGCGGAGGGTGACACTGTTGGTGGCCTCAAGCCCTGCCTGTCCCTGCCCTAAATCCCTCCGTGCCCCCATAGCAAGGCTTGGGGCCAAGGGGTCTTTCAGCTCAGAGGAGCCAGCTACCCCCCTTTCCTTCCCCTACAGCATCTGGGGACAATTCTCCATGTGGGGACTGTCTGGGACACCTCGTTCCTGTGTCTGGGTCCCCTAGGGCTCCAGTGGGCACCCGCTGCACCCAGCACGGGTTTCCCACTCCTGTCCTTTGCCTGCCAC
>NW_010196426.1:1498-1747 GCF_000695765.1 Mesitornis unicolor
GGAGTGGTGGGCTCCGGCTCTGTGGTCCCCACAGAACCCACAGCACCCCAGCCCGGCCCCCCTCACCCTTCAGGAGGAAGCGTCCGTGGGCCTTGGCAGGGAGGTAGCGCTGCCTGATTTCCCAGCACATCCCATCCCTGTGCGGGGAGAGGAGGTGGCTGTTGTAGAGACATGGAGAGAGGCAGAGCCCAAAAACCCGCTGAGGACAAAGGCTCCCTGCCCTATCCCTGCAGCGCTGAGCCTGGCTCA
>NW_010196426.1:1864-2387 GCF_000695765.1 Mesitornis unicolor
CCTGGGCAGCCTGAGCCCACCCCGGGCTGGTGGCCATGTGGGTGGCAGGGTGTCAGCCCACTGTGGCCAGGACTTCTCCCACAAAACACCCCAGAGGAGATCCCACCCAAGCTGTTCTCTGGGGCAGCTCTCTCCTCCTTGGAACCTGGAGCCAGGGCACTGGTCCTGCTCTGACCTGCCTGCAGCGTCCCTGTCCCACCAGAGTCCCCTGTCCCCATCCCAGGGTGCTGATGCTGCCCCAACCTGCCTGCAGCGTCCCTGTCCTATCCAGCATCTCCTGTCCTCATCCAAGCCACCAGCCCTGCCCCAACCTGCCTGCAGCATTCCTGTCCTATCCAGCGTCCCCTGTCCCCATCCCAGGGCGCTGGTGCTGCCCCAACCTGCCTGCAGCATCCCCATCCTATCCAGCATCTCCTGTCCCCATTCAAGCCACCAGCCCTGCCTCAACCTGCCTGCAGCGTCCCTGTCCTATCCAGCAGCCCCTGTCCCCATCCAAGCCACCAGCCCTGCTCCTCCCTGCCTG
>NW_010196426.1:2602-2962 GCF_000695765.1 Mesitornis unicolor
CTGCCGGTGGCCCCAGTGGCCGGTGTCACTCACAGCTTCCTGAAGGTGCTAATGGCCAGGCTCTGCCCGTCCAGGACGGTCACCGTCACCGCTGTGGCCTCCAGCCGGTGGCTGTGCTCTGCCAGGTAGCTGCAGCGGGAGGCCACGCCGACCAGGAACCATGTCCCTGTGAGCTGCAGGGCACAGGGGTGGCACGGTCTGCCAGGGTGCCACCACCCCGAGCACCCACCACCCCAAGCACCCTCCTTCCATGCTGTCCCCCCCTTGCTTGGCACCTCTGCCTACAGCACAGCCCCGTGGTCAGAGCAGGACAGGCAGGAGCCTGGCATGGGGACAGCGGGGGCTCCAGCCTCAACAGGG
>NW_010196427.1:0-2410 GCF_000695765.1 Mesitornis unicolor
TGGCCTCAGCCCATGGATTCAGCCTATAATGTTGGCTCAAGTGAAGCTGAGGAAGGTGCCATGGCCCAGCTCTGTGCCGTCCTCCTCTCCCACCCACAGGTTTGGGACACCCTGGTCTGCCTGGGGAGGGTTCTCCCTCTCTCTCGAGCCTCTTTGGGGTGCAACTGGCAAAGCTCCCCATGACTGAGCCGTTCCCCACAACGCAGGGAGAGTTTGGGGTGAAGGAGCGTGCTGACCCATGCTGCTCATCCTCATAGCAGCTTGGGGGTCCATGGGAGGTTGTCGGGATCATTTTATCTCCCTGCTTTCAGGCAGCTTTGTGGCTTTATCCGGCTCTGGCGCCAACGGGGGTAGCTAACAACATGCACGGAGCATCCTCTACGGAGGAGGCCCCGCGCCCGCTTTTGCTAGAGGTCTGCTTTACCACTGATGAGAAACGAGTTAACCTCCCTTTGATCTCGGTTCACAGCTAACCCTTTAACAAAGTCCGGGATGTGCGAGGAAATCAATACTCAAGGCATTGAATTTAACACCAGCCATCAACTCAAGCGTAACGCACACACACCGACTGACTCCCATTACGGGGAGCGGGCTGCTTGCGAGCTCGTTTGCCAGCTCTCTGGGGTGGTGCGGGGCGGCAGCGGGGAGGGCAGGCGCTCTCACGCTGATTTCTGTCGCTCAGGGGGGGAGTGAGAAGGACCTGGTGCGCTCTGCCATGTCCTCCCGATCCGCTCTGCCTCCTGGTGCCCCTCGTCTCCATCCTTGCCCCTCTGATTTGCAACCCTGGCAGCTGCTCCCCAGCACAGGAGCGATGAGTTCGGATGCTGTGCTCCTGTTTGTGGACGTAGGGAGATGCTCTTTGCTGGTGTGGAGCTGCTGCAGGACCTGAAAAATAAGATGCTGTGGCTGGGAAGGGTTGAGTGTCTGCTCGTGTCGTTGCTCCATCTTGCTCCTCCCCGTGGAGGTGTAATTAGATCAGTGGAGAGCTAATTGGGACGCCTTGTGCTGCATCAGCCGTGGCACAAGTGGCAGGAGGTGGCGAGTGGGCGGCCTGTGGCCTGTGGCCAAACACCTTTAGCCAGGCCATGAGCCTCCTCAGCACATCTCAGCCCTCTGCTGCAGACCAGTTTCCCCCAGGGGGGCTGTTCTTCTCATTTTGTTTCCACCAGCTGTAGCCAGAGCTTGGCTGGTTGCAAGAGAGGGTGGTCACTGCCTGTGTCCTTGCAGGAGCCTGGCCTGGCTGGTGGTCGCTGGCACCAGAGAGCCATGGAGGTGCCTTTTGCTGCCCTGGGAGACCTGAGTTGAAGCCTTGGGGACCTGCAGGCCTTCATTTGCCATCAGTCATCCATGCCATGATCTCCTCTGCGACCTTCCCAGCACCATAACACAGCGCTGGTCCTCTCTTCCCAGCCCAGGCAGCCAGTCCTGCCCCAGCTCCTGCCCGGCCATAGCTGCTGCAGTTCATCCCCCTGTGTCTCCTTTAAAAACCTCCTCTCAGGACCCTGCCACGTCCTCCTCTCAGCTTCCTTTATTCTCTGCTCTCCTGACCCATCTCCAAATCGATGCTGCCCAGTCCCTCAGACCATTTCCTTCTGTTTGCTCTCCCATCAAAATCAGGGACCCTTCATTTTGTCCCCTGCTGCCCCCATGGGCAGTGCTGGCCAGGTCCACATGAGTTCCCTGCTCGCCTGCTGCTTGCATCCACCAGAGCTCTTAGAGACACCTCTGCTTTAACCTCCTCAGTCTTAACCCCGACCTGAGTCAGCAGTGCTGAGGAAGAGGCGCTGTGTGATCCCGTGTAAACTCCACCTTTGATTAGACAGGTACCTGGTGCGGCAGCACCTTGTTAACTTCCCTCGGTGCTCCCTCGCTGCAGCCATCAGAGCCTGCGACGCGGGCAAGGGACGCGGCTGCTGCCCTCGTAATCTTTATTGATCTTTCCCCGGTGCCTTGTGCATTGTGTTCTCTGGCCTTTCTCTTGCTCTTCCTCCAAGTGGCTTTGCATCTTGTGGGAGTGCCGAGAAACACTGTTTTATTCGATGCCTGCAGAGCAGTAACGCTCAGATGCCCCGACAGCTCTGTGGGATTGGTGCTGTGCCTAACGCAAAAGGGTTTAGGGTTTTGCTCCTGAGTGTCTGCTGTCTGGGAGGAGGAGGTGAGAGCGAGCAGGGCACTTGCTTCTCTTGGTAACCTGCACATGGGTCTGTGCCCTCAGCAGTCGCATCCCTGGTAGTCTCACCTGCTTGGTGGACGAGGGGAAGGCTGTGGACGTTGTCTACCTGGACTTCAGTGAGGCCTTTGACACCGTCTCCCACAGCTTCCTCCTGAAGAAGCTGCTGGGCATGGCTTGGACGGGCACACGCTTTGCTGGGTTAAAGACGGAGCACAGAGAGTTGTGGTGAATGGAGCT
>NW_010196428.1:0-361 GCF_000695765.1 Mesitornis unicolor
GGGGGGCTCTGAAGGGAAATTGAGGCTCTAGAGGGGCTCTAGGGCAGATATTGAGCCCCTGGGGTGGCTTTTGAGGAGGGTACCTGGCCCTGAGAAGGGATTTGAGGGAGATATGGGAGGCTCTAAGGGGGATATGGAGCCCTGAGGGGGGATTTGATGGGTATACAGAGGCTCTGAGGGTGATACCAGGCCCTGTGGGGACACTTTGAGGGGCAAACCGAGCCCTGGGGGTGATGTGAAGGGGGGTAGTAGGCATTTGGGGGGGCTCTGAGGGGTGATACCAAGCCCGGGGGGTTCTCTGAAGGGAAAATTGAGGCTCTAAGGCAGATATTGAGCCCCTGGGGGGGGCTTTGGGGGGGGT